>NC_041383.1:543996960-544035359 GCF_002162155.2 Triticum dicoccoides
CATTAGGTGGCCGACCATTGGGGTCCTTTCCTAGACGTTGTGTACTGTTAGGAATAAACTTGTGATTCAGCGTATCCCACTTCGTCATGCTACTGACGCTTTGTTCAAATGGTCTAGTTACTTGCAGCTTTGGCGGCCACTTTGCCGCCCCAGGGAGAGAGACGCCATCACCTCCATCATCACCCAGCTTCGCGTGATGGCTCTCTGGTTGGCTCCACCGCTCCCCCCACCACCGCCTGAGCCAGATTAGCTCTTCATCGTCATCGATGCCGCCACCGTTTGTTGTCTGTGCGTTCCTTGTTGCTTTGTTGGGCTTGTTGGGCTGTACCCACAGCTGAACCTATGTTGTGTGTTGTGTTTCGTGCGTTTGTGTTGGACCTTCGCGCGGTGGCGTTGGGTGTGTGTGTGTGTTTCGGATGATACCTTGTGGACTTTGTGCTCGGTGGTTGCTTTATTTATAAAGCGGGGCGAAAGCCTTTTCCGGTAACCCTCTACAGGAGCGGCAGAGGGGTATATAATGCCCACATAATAGAGTCATTTAGCTGGTTTCTGTAAGTGCCCAGATGTTGGGGCCCTATGCCTTTCGAAGAGCGTATCCAGAAACATATAGTGAAATGGCATCGCCCAAATTTTCAGGTAGGAACCCAGACAGTCTAGAGGATGCCCGGATGTCTGGGATGAGGCTATGATTGTTCGGCTAGCTCAAATGCCAAAGGAACAGAGGAGAGATAGCCAGATGAAATGATGCTCCGAGAAATTCAGGCAAAATGTCTTTGCTTGACCGGACGTCGAGGATGGTTCTCGGATGGCCCGGCTTGGTGGAAATCCTACTAGAACAATACATAAGGTGTTCAAATGTCTGCTTGACGTCTGGCACATCCGGGATAGCCCAGGTGAAAACATTGCTCTGGATATCTGTCCGGGCGGCACTTTCGGGCTGCTGCCGAATGTCCAGGATGGATCCTGGATTGTCTGGCTTTGGGGAAAATGCCCATGTGGTCTCTCGGTGGCTAAGCCGGATGTCCGGGAGGAATTCCAAATGGTCCGACCATAGGCCGAACATTCGGGTAGCAACCCAGACAATTCGGCAGTGAATGTGGCTATTGACAATCTGACAAGTGGAGTATAGTGTCTATGTTGACCTAAGACTTTTTGGTAGTGATGTGAGTGAAATGATGTTTACAAGATTTTGACTTGAGCAAATCTTTCGGGAACCCCTTTGACCCTCTCATAATAGTGTGCCATCCCTATAATTCAAGAATTAACTGGAAAAAGCTACAGTTCTCATCTTGTTTTCACCATGCTTGAGTCATATTCATTTTGATGGGTCCACGTTCTACACACATAGATGCCAAGGGGACTAAGAACTTGTGTATATATTCACTTAGCAAACATATGAATAGGGGCAAGATTGCACTTTTAGTCTTCCCATTTTTGGAGTTGGTGACAACATACATATAAATCTCAATAGAATGAAACATTTTGAGCTTAGGAGAGCACAAAGTTGTATGACTTAGACGAGGTCCCATTAGCATGTGCATGAATGACCTTGATGTAAAACAAGATGTGCATGAAGGGTTGGCTCCCCCTAAATCATACAAAAACTATAAGCATTTGAGAAACTTATATGGAATTGATGCATATTACAAATGCATTGCATTGTGTTAGGTTGGAACACATAATTTTGCAAGAGGCTAAATACTATCACATGATACATCATTGTAAAGAATATAATTATAAATAGCCTCATCCATACATGGTACAGGTTCACAACCACATAATGTAAGTTTTAACACGAACATATAGAGACCTGCTGTAGGAGCTACTACAGATGTTATGAATGTCTGGCAGGCTCGATCTGATGACTACTCTATATTTCAGTGTGCCATGCTTTACGGCTTAGAACCGGGACTTCAAAGATGTTTTGAACGTCATAGAGCATATGAGATGTTCCAAGAGTTGAAGTTAATATTTCAAGCAAATGCCCGGGTTGAGAGATATGAAGTCTCCAACAAGTTCTATAGCTGCAAAATGGAGGAGAACAGTTCTATCAATGAAAACATACTCAAAATGTCTGGGTATCATAACTACTTGACTTAGCTGGGAGTTGATCTTTTAGCTAATAGTGTTATTGACAGAGTTCTTCAGTCACTGCCACCAAGTTACAAAGGCTTCGTGATGAACTATAATATGCAAGGGATGACGAAAACAATTCCCGAGCTCTTTGCAATGCTTAAGGCCGCGGAGCTAGAAATCAAGAAGGAGCATCAAGTGTTGATGGTTAACAAGACCACTAGTTGGAAAGAAAGGGGACTTCAAGAAGAATGGCAAGCAAGTTGCCGCTCTCGTGAAGAAGCCGAAAGTTGAACCTAAGCCTGAAACTGAGTGCTTCTACTGCAAAGGAAGTGGTCACTGGAAGCAGAACTGCCCCAAGTATTTGGCGGATAAGTTGCCGCTCTCATGAAGAAGTCGAAAGCTGAACCTAAGCCTGAAACTGAGTGCTACTACTGCAAAGGAAGTGGTCACTGAAAGCGAAACTGCCCCAAGTATTTGGCGGATAAGAAGGATGGCAAAGTGAACAAAGGTATATTTGATCTACATGTTATTGATGTGTTCCTTACTAATGCTCGTAGTAGCGCCTGGGTATTTGATACTGGTTTGGTTGCTCATATTTGTAACTCGAAACAGGAGCTGTGGAATAAACAAAGATTGGCTAAGGACGAGGTGATGATGCGCGTTGGGAATGGTTCCAAGGTCGATGTGATCGCCGTCGGCACTCTACCTCTACATCTACCTTCGGGGTTAGTTTTAGACCTCAATAATTGTTATTTCGTGCCAGTGTTAAGCATGAACATTATATTTGGATCTTGTTTATTGCGAGACGATTATTCATTTAAGTTAGAGAATAATGGTTATTCTATTTATATGAATAATATCTTTTATGGTCATGCACCCTTGATGAATGGTCTGTTCTTGTTAAATCTTGATTGTAGTGATACACATATTCATAATATTGATGCCAAAAGATGCAAAGTTGATAATGATAGTGCAACATATTTGTGTCATTGTCGTTTAGGTCATATTGGTGTAAAGTGCCTGAAGTAACTCCATGCAGATGGACTTTTGGAATCACTTGATTGTGAATCATTTGATACTTGCGAACCGTGCCGCATGGGCAAGATGACTAAAACTCTGTTCTCTGGAATAATGGAGTGAGCTAATGACTTATTGGAAATAATAGATACTGATGTATGTGGTCCAATGAGTGTTGAAGCATGCGGCGGGTATCGTTATTTTCTGACCTTCGTAGATGATTGATGACCCACAAGTATACGGGATAGTTGTAGCCTCTTTCAATAAGTAAGAGTTTTGAACCCAACGAGGAGCTAAAGGTAGAACAAATACTCTCTCAAGTCCTATCGGCCACTGATACGACTCTACGCACGCTTGACGTTCGCTTTACCTAGAACAAGTATGAAACTAGAAGTACTTTGTAGGTGTGATAGGCTAGGTTTGCAAGAATATAAAGAGCAAGTAAACATAAACTAGGGGCTGTTTAGATAAAGATGCAATAAAGTAAATATTAGTAGAGAGCTTTTTGTTACGAGAAAGTTATTTGTCTAAGGCAATCGATAACTAGACCGGTAATCATTGTTGAAATTCTATTTGAGGGAGAGGCATAAGCTAACATACTTTCTCTACTTGGATCATATGCACTTATGATTGGAACTCTAGCAAGCGTCCGCAACTACTAAAGATTCATTAAGGTAAAACCCAACCATAGCATGAAAGTATCAAGTCCCCTTTTATCCCATACGCAAACAACCTACTTACTCGGGTTTGTGTTTCAGTCACTCACGCAACCCACCATAAGCAAATCATAAACATATTGCAAACCCTACAGCGGGAATCCCTCATGCTTGCGCGACACGGAGGGCACAATAGGACAGTGATGATGTTATGTACCTAGGGTAGGGTCATGGACCTGTCTAAGCTATCCTACCCTAGGACATCTCTAGAAGAAACTACCTGTCAGTCGACCTAGAGGTGATCCACTCGACGGACTCGAGGACACTCGACAATGAAGATAACCACTCGACCATGGAGCTTACCACTCGACGGCCAGGAGATCTGAAGTCACTCTGCACACAACGGTCTGTCATTAAGTAGCTTTTATGGTCTTCATAGCACTTTATGTGGGCGTTACCAGTAAAGCTTTTATGTACTTTAAACCCTGCATAACTGAGGGCCGGAGGGGTCTGGCGAACTCTATATAAGCCACCCCCCTCCTCAGTGAAAAGGGTTCGCACCCCTGTAATTCATACTCATATAATCCAGTCGACCGCCTCCAGGCTCCGAGACGTAGGGCTGTTAGTTCCTCCGAGAAGGGCCTGGACTCGTAAATCTCTCGCGTATACAACTACTCCATAGCTAGGATCTTGCCTCTCCATACCTACCCCTCTTTCTACTGCCAGACTTAGAACCACGCCAGTTGGCGCCCACCTTGGGGCAGGTGTCTTAGCGACTTATTGGAGAAGTTGCAATTTTCCCGGTCTCTTTCATCATGGTTTCAGGAGGAGTTTTGGTCGAGGGCCGCGAGATCCGTCTCGGCGTGCTCACGTTCATCGCCGACGACTCTGCTTGGCTTCAGGAGGGTCCACTCGACATCGACGCGCTCCCGGTCCGCGGAGCGACACACTTTCGCGCGTGTGTCCGCGGCGTCCTCCTGCGGCAACCGTCGACCCAGTATTGGTCGGTCGTTGTGTCATCCTCCCTTCCTGCTTCCCGCCGGCGCAAGCGCTCCGGTCGGTCGAGGCTTCAGCGGTGGGTGAGGCACGCGGTGGATCGCCAGTCGACCACCCACCAAGTTGCGGCAATCGAGCCCGACGAATCTCTCTATAGCCTGTTCGACCTGTCGACTGGCTCCGTAGAGACTGCATCCGAGTGCGACAACAGTGATCCAGCGGCGGAAGTTGTGATGGTCAATGGACCGCGCAGTCCTCCCGGCTTCCCCCTTGCTGACGGAGGCGACGGTGGAGGCGACCCAGCGCAGGTCCACGACGAGTATCAACCTAAGCCACTCACTTCGCTGCAAAGAGAAGATCTTCGCCGCCGGAACATGGATACGCTGCATACTCCTATCATTGGAGAAACCCCTGAGGCTCGCGCCTTGGAGGACGCGCGTTTGGCCAACCTGGCCGAGCACTCTGACTAGAGAACCTCCAGCGAGCACTCGACGAGTGTGCACAGCAACGGGTCCCGGACTCCAGTCGTTGCCAGCTCTTTCCACCACCTACTCAGGTATATCGAACTCCGATCCAGAATTTAGCAGCTGCAGCCCGTATAGCAGAGTCAATTTAGCCTTCCCAGTCAGAGGCTGGCAGAGGCTTGATGCAGATCAGGGATTTGCTCCGGGCGGCAGGAGATCAAAATTCAGCCGTATCACAGTCGTGGAACAGGATTCATAGTAGATCCGTCGCTGCGAATTCAGTCCAGTCGGCCCATAGCCCAAGATCGCCCCCGCGGCGTGAGGGACGTGGAGGTCAACGTGATCAGTACGATGACCGATTTGACCGCGATGATCGGCGTCGAGTGCCCACTCCTCCCCCAAGGGGTGGGTCGTACGCCCCTCGACAGCAAAATGACAGGCGCCAGCACAGTGTTGGACGAAGGGTTCCAGTCGACCCCAGAGAACCAGGCTTTGATGTAAGATCCATTATTGTTCAGGGTTTCGTCGATCGGAACAGAGCTCACCGAGAAGGTCATGATAGAGATGTGCCCACCAGCAGCAGAGTTCATGTTTCAGGATTAGAGTGTTTTAGCAGAGCCATCAGGGCCGCGGTGATCCCTCCCAACTTCAGGTTGGCGACTAGAGTTAGTAAGTTCACTGGTGAATTCAAGCCCGATACTTGGCTTGAGGACTACCGAGTGGCTGTTCAGATTGGCGGTGGCAACGATGAGGTGGCCATGAAACATCTACCTCTTATGTTGGAGGGCTCGGCCAGAGCATGGCTGAATCAATTGGCACCAAGCAACATTTACACTTGGGAAGATCTTGCCCGAGTGTTTGTCAGGACATTTCAAGGAACTTGCAAGCGACCAGCAGGTTTGACAGAGCTGCAGGTTTGCGTGCAAAAGTCGAATGAGACCCTGAGGGATTACATCCAGAGGTGGATCACACACAGTGGAGAATGTATCTGATCACAAAGCAGTCTGTGCCTTCAAGGAAGGCGTTAAGAACAGGGAGTTTAGTTTGAAGTTCGGTCGGACCGGAGACATGACTCTAAGTCGAATGATGGAGATTGCCACCAAATATGCCAATGGTGAAGAAGAGGATCGACTCCGGAGTGGCAAGTACAAGCCGACTGCTCATGAAACCGGACGAGGGAACTCCAGTCGGAAGTAGAAGCGGAAAGCCGAGCCAGCTGCTCCTGGAGAAGCCTTGGCCGTGACTCAAGGCAAGTTTAAAGGGAAGCCCAAAGGATCTTGGAACCCCAAGAAGGTGAAGGACAAGGAAGGAAACGACGTGATGGATTTGCCATGCCACATCCACACGAAGAAAGACGAGGAGGGTAACTTCATTTACCCGAAACATACCACTCGCCAGTGCCGACTCTTAATCCAGCAGTTTCAGGGGAAACAGCCCAAGGATAAGGAAAAGGAGTCGGACAAGATTGAGGACAAAGAGGACAGTGATGGAGGATACCCCCATGTCGATTCTGCCTGATGATTTTTGCTGATGTTGAGAGCAAAAGTCGATTGAAAGTTATCAACCGTGAGGTGAATATGGTTGCTCCGGCGACACCCCGTTATCTGAAATGGTCCCAGACCGCCATCACGTTCGACCAGTCTGATCATCCGACACACATAGCCACCCTTGGGAGGCAAGCTTTGGTGGTCGACCCAGTCATCGAAGGCACTCGACTGACTAAGGTTCTGATGGATGGTGGCAGCGGCCTGAATATATTGTATGCAGAGACGCTAAAGGGAATGGGCATTCCGATGACCAGACTAAGTTCCAGCAACATGAGTTTCCATGGAGTCATTCCTGGGAAGAAGGCTGAGTCACTCAGCCAAATTGCTCTTGATGTGGTTTTCGACGATTCAAAGCATTTCCGCAAGGAAAAGCTGACATTTGAGGTTGTGGATTTCCAGAGTGCCTATCACGCTATTTTGGGCAGGCCAGCTTACACACGTTTTATGGCTCGACCATGTTATGTGTACCTCAAATTGAAGATGCCCGGCCCCAAAGGTGTGATCACTGTTACTGGTAATCGCAAGAAGGCGGAAGAGTGCTTTCAGAAAGGCTCAAAGACTGCCGATGCTCAGATGGTAGCAGAAGAGTGGCAGGAACACCAGAAAAATGCAGACCCGAGTGATTTGTTGCGAGCTAAGAAGCCTGCTACAAAGTCGGCGTTTCAATCATCCGGTGAGACAAAGCCGGTTCACATCCACCCGACCGACCCCAGCGCTGCTCCGACTCATATCTCCACAACACTCGACTCTAAATAGGAAGAAGCGCTCATCCAGTTCCTCCGTGAGAACTGGGACATCTTCGCATGGAAGCCTGCTGACATGTCGGGTGTTCCCAGGGGGCTAGCTGAGCATCGTCTATGAGTCGACTCAAAGGTGAAACCTGTCAAAGAACATCTTCGACGGTCTGCCGTCCAGAAGAGAAAGGCCATTGGCGAGGAGGTGGCTCGGCTCCTGGCAGCAGAGTTTATCCGAGAAATTTACCACTCCGAGTGTCTCGCCAATGTTGTCATGGTCCCCAAGAAGGACAAGTCACTTCGCATGTGCATTGATTTCAAACATATCAATCGGTCCTGCCCGAAAGACCATTTTCCTCTCCCTGCATCGACCAAATAGTCGACTCAACTGCGGGATGTGAGCGCCTGTCTTTTTTAGACGCTTATTTCGGTTACCATCAGATCCGTCTGTATGGACCCGACGAAATCAAAACAGCTTTCATCACTCCATTCGGGTGCTTCTACTATGTCACCATGCCATTCGGCCTCAAGAATGACGGAGCCACGTTCATGAGGATGATTCAGAAGTGTTTACTCACTCAAATCAGTCAGAACGTGGAAGCATACATGGATGATATTGTGGTCAAATCACGGGAGGGTTCCGACCTGTTGACTGACCTTGCTAAAACATTTGCCGATCTCAGGAGGTATGATATCAAGCTTAATCCATCAAAGTGCACATTCGGAGTTCTTGGCGGAAAGTTACTCGGTTTTCTCATTTCCGGACGAGGAATCAACGCCAACCCGAAAAAAGTTGGCACTATACTCCGAATGAAACGCCCCGTGCGTGTGCACGATGTCCAGAAGCTTACTGGATGCTTGGCCGCGTTAAGTCGATTCATCTCTCGCCTCGGTGAAAAGGCATTGCCTCTTTACCGACTAATGAAGAAGTGAGACAAGTTCGAGTGGACTCCAGAAGCTGATGCAGCGTTTGCAGAGCTAAAACCTCTGCTCTCCACCCAGCCGGTGCTTGCTGCTCCAATCAGCAAAGAGGCTTTGTTGCTTTACATTGCAGCCACAGGACAAGTCGTCAGCACAGTACTTACGGTCGAGCGGGAAGAAGAAGGGAAAGCCTTCAAAGTTCAGCGCCCAGTATATTATCTTTCCGAAGTGTTGACCCCATCGAAGCAAAGATACCCTCATTATCAGAAGCTTGTATATGGGATTTACATGACCACGAAGAAGGTTGCTCATTATTTCTCTGATCATTCCATTACAGTCGTCAGCAACGCCCCATTGTCAGAGATTCTGCACAACAGAGATGCAACTGGTCGAGTGGCAAAATGGGCGATTGAACTCCTTCCCCTTGATATCAAGTTTGAGGCAAAGAAAGCTATTAAGTCCCAAGCAGTAGCAGATTTCATCGCCGAGTGGGTTGAACAGCAACTACCGACTCAAGTTCTCTCGGAGCATTGGACCATGTTCTTTGACAGTTCTAAGATGTTGAATGGTTCCGGTGCTGGGGTAGTTTTGGTTTCCCCTTGAGGAGATAAGCTCAGATATGTGCTCCAGATCCACTTTGATTCCTCCAACAATGAAGCAGAATATGAAGCACTTTTGTATGGGTTGCGCATGGCCATTTCACTCGGCGTCCGTCGCCTTATGGTTTATGGCGACTCAGATTTGGTGGTCAATCAGGTGATGAAGGAGTGGGACGTCAGAAGCCTAGCCATGGCTGGTTACTGCAATGCAGTAAGAAAGCTGGAAAAGAAATTCGAGGGGTTAGAGCTTCATCATATACCCCGACTAAAGAATCAAGCAGCTGATGATTTGGCAAAGATAGGTTCCAAGAGAGAAGCCATTCCCAGTGGTGTGTTTTTGGAACATATCCACGCGCCGTCAGTTAAAGAGGACCCTTTCACCGAAGAAGCCCCGCAGCCAAAAAGTACCATGGATCTGATTGAAGTCGAGGTCCCAGCCGTGGTCGACCTGATCATGGAAGTTTTGGTTATCACTCCCGACTGGACAATGCCTTACATTGCATATATCCTAAGGAAAGAGCTCCCAGAGAATGAAGAAGAGGCTCGACAGATCGTCCATCGATCCAAGGCCTTTACTGTCATGAAGGGACAGTTGTACAGAGAAATCGTGACTGGAGCCAGTCAGAAATGCATAACACCGGAAGAGGGTCAAATAATTCTCAACGACATCCACTCGGGGACCTGCGGCCATCATGCGTCCTCTCGGACTATTGTGGCTAAAGCATACCGAGCGGGATTTTACTGGCCAAGAGCAAATGAAATGGCAAAGGAGATAGTCGACAAGTGTGAAGGATGTCAATTTTACTCCAATATGTCACACAAGCCCGCCTCAGCCTTGAAGACCATTCCACTCGTCTGGCCTTTCGCTGTATGGGGATTGGATATGGTTGGACCACTGAGAACAGGCAGAAGCGGCTTCACCCATGTGCTAGTGGCAGTCGACAAGTTCACTAAGTGGATTGAAGCTAAACCCATCAAGAATCTTGATGTCGGCACTGCTGTCAGCTTCATCAGGGAGTTGATATTCAGATATGGAGTTCCACATAGCATCATCACTGATAATGGGTCAAACTTCGATTTCGAAGAATTCAGAGCCTTTTGCACATCTCAGGGCACACGAGTCGACTATGCTTCAGTCGCTCACCCCCAGTCGAATGGACAGGCGGAACGAGCAAATGGTTTAATTCTCAAAGGGCTGAAACCCCGACTGATGCGCGATCTCAAGCACGCGGCTGGTGCATGGGTCGACGAACTTCCGTCAGTACTTTGGGGATTAAGGACCACACCTAATCGGTCGACTGGGAGAACTCCGTTCTTCTTGGTCTATGGAGCTGAAGCAGTCTTACCGAGTGACCTGCTTCACAACGCACCCCGAGTCGAACTCTACACTGAAGAGGAAGCGGAGCAAGCCCGACAAGATGAAGTCGACCTCCTAGAATAAGAAAGAGAGATGGCAATGATCCGATCAACCATTTATCAGCAGGACTTACGTCGCTTCCATGCCAGAAACGTCAAGAGTCGAGCCTTCCAAGAAGGAGATTTGGTTCTCCGAGTGGATCAGCAGAAGCCACACAAGCTTGCTCCTACTTGGGAAGGTCCCTTCGTCGTTACCAAAGTTCTCCACAATGGAGCGTACCGCCTTTACAATGTTGGTCACCAGATTGACGAACCCCGAGCTTGGAACGCGGAGCTGCTCCGCCCCTTTTATACTTAAGTGTTGACTCGGATGAAATGTAATAAAAGTACTTATGTAGTTTATTTATCATAGACAAGAGTGTTATAATTTTCCCAGTGATTGTTGTTACTTTTGTTTACATGAGAAGTCCCCCAGTGGGTGGCTTAGCTGCGAATACATTTCGCCTAAGTTTGTAAAAAAATCCTTGCCGACTGGTGAGCCAGTCTCCCACTCGGGGGCTTAGCTGCGAATCTGTTTCGCCTAAGTACTTTCAAATCCTACCGAGTGGTGAACCAGCCTCCCACTCGGAGGCTTAGTTGCAGTCCAAGTACTCGCCTAAGTTTAAAAATCCTACCGAGTGGTGAACCAGCCTCCCACTCGGAGGCTTAGCTGCAGTCCAAGTACTCGCCTAAGTTTAAAAACCCTACCGAGTGGTGAGCTAGCCTCCCACTCAGAGGCTTAGCTGCAGTCCAAGTACTCGCTTAAGTATATGAAAATCCTACCGAGTGGAGAGAAAACCTCCCACTCGGGGGCTTAGCTGCAGCCCAGTGCTCGCCTAAGTACTTAATACAATGTGCGCTCCGCAAGGAAGACGAGGTGCAGGTCGACTGCTACCTTCTCCTTCCGAGCTTCGCCACAAATACAATGTGCGTCCCACAAGGAGGGCGAGGTGCAGGTCGACTGTTACCTTCTCCTTCAGAGGTGTGCCACAAAAAATCCTACCGAGTGGAGAGCAAACCTCCCACTCGGGGGCTTAGCTGCGGCCCAGTGCTCGCCTAAGTTTTTGAAAATCCTACCGAGTGGAGAGCAAACCTCCCACTCGGGGGCATAGCTGCGGCCAAGTGCTCGCCTAAGTTTTTGAAAATCCTACCGAGTGGAGAGCGAACCTCCCACTCGGGGGCTTAGCTGCAACCCAGTGGTCGCCTAAGTTTTTGAAAATCCTACCGAGTGGAGAGCGAACCTCCCACTCGGGGGCTTAGCTGCAGCCCAATGCTCGCCTAAGTTTTTGAAAATCCTACCGAGTGGAGAGCGAACCTCCCACTCGGGGGCTTAGCTGCAGCCCAGGGCTCGCCTAAGTTTTTGAAAATCCTACCAAGTGGAGAGCAAACCTCCCACTCGGGGGCTTAGCTGCAGCCCAGTGCTCGCCTAAGTTTGAAATCCATTTCGACTCACAAGGACGACGAGGTGCAGGTCGACTGATACCTTCTCCTTCTGAGCTTCGCCACAAATACAATGTGCGCTATGTCCCGACCCACAAGGTGCAGGTAGACTGTAACCTTCTCCTCCAGGCTTCGGCAGAAATACAATGTGCGCTTCATCCTGGACTGCAAGGATGCAAGTCGTCTGAAATCTGTGTTCCAACCTACAACAGCACGTCCCAAGCACAAAAATATACTCCGAGCGAAGAACAATGTTCGTTCGAAGACAAATGCAAAGCATATTCAACGGTAAAGCCAAGTTCAAATAGCATCCTACGGATCCAGAAGTGCTCAGGCGTCAAGCCTGTTAAAGATTATCAGTTACAAAACCACCCGGCATTCCGAGGCAAATTTAAGGCATAGAAGTTTTTTACTCCTTCGGTGGAGGACTGGAAGGCGCGACGAACTCGTCCAGGTCAATTCCATCAGCAATCCGAGTGGCAGCAGCAATGAATGTCTCCATGAAGGATCGGAAGTCATGCTTCTTAGTATTGGCCACCTTGAGGGACGCCAGCTTTTCCTCTCGTGCGTCTTTGCAGTGAACACGGACTAAAGACAGAGCTACGTCAGCACCGCACCTGGCAGAAGACTTCTTCCACTCTTGCACTCGGCCTGGGACTTCATTCAGTCAAGTCATCAAAGACTCGAGGTCGTTCTGAAGTGTCCCCCCTGGCTAGAGTGTCGTGTCGATTCACGTTGTTGCTGCCTTCAGCCTGGCCAGATAGTCCACCACACCAGCGATGCAAGACTCCAGTCGAAGCACATTCATGGCAGCTTCATCCTTCACTGGAGAGTTGATGGGGTCCAAGCCTGTCTCCACTCAGCTGGTCTCTTCTTCAAAGTTTTGGCAAAATTCTGAAAACACAAGTCAAACATAAACCAACTGTTCCGCGATGAATCAATGGTGATAAGTCAGTCGAGTGAAAAAGGTTACCTTCAAGCATGAGGAACAGCTTCTTAGCGAGCCCTCCCAGATAAGCTTCCAGATCATTCTTCTTCCCCACCAGTTCACTCGCCTTGACACTCGGAGCAATCTTGTCTTTCTTCAGACGGCTGACTTCCTTGTTGGCCGCGTCGAGAGCGGCTTTTAGGTTAACGTTCTCTTCTTCGAGTTTGCCGACTGAAGCCAGCTTCTCTTCCGCAAGCTTCGTTTTATCCAATGCAGCCTTCTGCGCCTCAGCAAGTTCCTGGTCCTTCTTCTTCAGAGCCTTCTTTGTTCTTTCTGCAAAATGACAAGGAAGTCAGAATCAATAATGTGCGGAAGGAAGGAAATAGTCGTCAAGTTCTCACCAATCGTACCTTTTGCCTCGTCCTTCGCCTTCTGAAAGTTCTCCTGAACAAGTTTCAAGTCAAGGTCGAACTGGATATGTTTCTTTTCCAACTCAGTGTAACGGGCCACGAGCTCGCAGGATTTCTGCAAAGAGTCAGTCAACAGACATTAAAGAGAGGTTATTTCCGAGTAACTAAGAGAAAAACAGTAACGTTTCTAAGACTACAGTCGAATCAAAAGATTCAACAGTAGTCTCGGAGACTACACCCAGTGAGTGCACTCAGCGTGCCCCCACTAGTTCTACCGACTCGATCCGATCAGTCGACCAAAAATAAGAGGAAAGAGAGAGTTCTTCAGACTACAGTCGACTGCCAGCAGTCCACCATAGTCTCAGGGACTACACCCAGTTGGTGCACTCAGCGTGCCCCCACAGGTCCTAATGTTCCACTCGACATGGTTTGACCAGACCGAGTGAAGAAATTTCAACTACAAAGACTACAGTCAACTGCCAGCAGTCCACCATAGTCTCGCGGACTACACCCAGTGGGTGCACTCAGCGTGCCCCCACCAGTCTACAAACCCAATCGACACACCCAGTGGGTGTACAGACACAAAGATTTTTGGAAAGGAAATCTTCAGATAACATATCCTAACAGAACAGGCAGTTGCCAACTAACCTGGACATTGCTCTGAAGGGCTGAGCTTGCATCGTAAGCCGCTTGACTGGCTTCCTGGATCACCTTCACCTGCTCCATCATAATCCCCGCCTGGCGTATAGCCTCCTTAGCTGCGCCCGCCAGGTCCTCTGGGACGTGGTGCATGGCGAAAAGGGATGGCGGTTCAGCAGTCGACGACGAAGGCCGGGCACTCGTCAGTGGCACAGCGAAGGTCACAGAATGCCGAGCGATGTCGCCACCTTCTTGAACCAGTACCTCAGGTGTTGACGCAGTCCGAGTGGTCTTGCCAGCCGCAGCCTGTCTATTCTTCCTCGCCCTCAGGGGCACCTCGTCATTGTCATCAGGGAGATCAATGACGTGATGAGGAGCTACAAGATAAATCCAGAATTGGAAACGAAGATACAATCGACCAAAAACAAAAACTACAAAGAGAACGTACCGGGGTTGGAGGTGACAGTGTCTTCCATTTCTTGGTCATTGTCCTTGGCGGAGGTCTCGGAGGTAGCAGCACTGCAGATTTCAGAAACCAGTCGGTTAATCGATGAGTCGACCGGAAGTTCGCTCGAGCTGAACAAGGAAACACAAATCCCGCTGTTACCTGGAGATGGTGGGAATGGCCATTTTCATTTTGGGCAAGGCCTTCGGCGGCTTTGATGGCTCCGCCCGCGGATGCTTTGGCGCTTTTTCAGTCGGCACCAGTGAGGCCGCCCGAGGGCGCTTTGTCGACGGCACAACGGGCGCAGCCGCTTTGTCGTGCTCCCTCGCGGGGTCGTGGGCGAGCTTGGATCGCCTTTCCGTGCGAGGAGGATCGACCTCCATTTCCTCCTCCTCCTCACTGGAGCCGTCTTCAACCTCTCCCCCCTCGCTGCCACTCCTCTTCTTCACTTTCACCTCCACTCGCCTCTCCCTCCTCGGCTTGTTCCTGTGCCTCGTTGGGCATCGAGTACATTTCAGTCGTGTCCTAGAAGACAGCAAACAAGACAAAAGTCAGTCGGTTGATTTCAAACAGACAGAATGGAAAAAACAGAATCGCAGCCGGAAATGTCAAATTGGACCTTGTCAACTTCAGATGATTGGTCAAGTGGAACGACCCTCCTGGTTCCTCGGGGGTTGTCCTTGTTCCCCGTAGTGCTTCCCATCCACCACTCCAGCATGGCGTCGTCGATCTCCTCCGGGTGGATCCGAGTGGTGTCCTCAGCCCCAGAGCACATCCACATAGGATGGTCTCGAAATTGGAGCGGTTGGATGCGCCGCCGGAGGAAGACCTCCAGGAGGTCCATACCATTCACCCCGTCGCGGATGAGCTGCACGACACACTCGACCAGCACCTTCACCTGCGCCTTCTCCTCTGGGACCACCTTCAAAGAGCAGGGCTTCTTCACTCACTCCATGGAAAAGGGAGGGAGCCCGGTCGACTGCCCTGGCGTCTGCTGGTCCTTGCAGTAAAACCAAGTTGACTGCCACCCACGGACGGAGTCGGGCAAAACCATGGTCAGAAAAGAACTTTTCCCTCTCAACTGGACCCCAAGGCCCCCACACATCTGAATCACATGTGTCCTTTCGTCACTCGGATTTGCCTTCTTCACCGTCTGGGAGCGACAGGTGAAGATGTGCTTAAAGAGACCCTAGTGAGGCCGGCAGCCCAAGAAGCACTCGCACAAAGACACATAGGCAGCAAGGTACACTATGGTGTTGGGCGTGAAGTGATGGAGTTGTGCCCCAAAGAAATTCAAAAAAACCCGGAAGAAAGGATGGGGCAGCAAAGAAAACCCACGGTCGACGTGGGTGTCCAGAAGAACGCACTCACCCTCCTGAGGCTGCGGCTCTGACTCCCTTCCCGGGGAGCCGCGCCGATCCATGGGGGAGCAGCCCTCCGTCAGCCAGATCATCAAGATCCACCTGGCTAATTGTCGAGCGGATCCAGTCGCCCTGGATCCAGCCCGACGGCAGGCCGGTCCTCGATGAAGAGCCACTCCGAGTGGTTCCCCTCCCCTTCGCCTTCATCGTCGCTTTCTTCGCCCGCTCCAGGGCTGCCATCCTCTCCTTCACCATCGTCGCCGGCGAAACACGCACGGAGCAGCGGCACGGAGACAGAGGCAAACGCGGCGGAGAAATCTGGAGAAGAGGGAGGAATGAGGGCGCACTGTTGAAAAACCCCCGTCCGGCGCTTTATATAAGGCTGCACCCGAGTGGCTGACACGTAGGCCCGGACGATCCTGTCAAATCCCGCAAAAGTCGCGCGTGCGATACGTGGCGAAAAAGGTGGCACGGAGATCGAGGCGTCCCTGCCTTATCCCGTCCGATTGCTGCGGCTACGCCCCGTCCCGCACTTCCCAAAATTCGAATCCCGCAAAATCCGCGGTGCGCAGAACAGCTCGTCAGGCAGAAGATCTCCTCCACTCCGTCACTCGGAGCTCTCCAGGCGAAAACTTCACTCGACAGATATAAAGAATGGATCAAGGCGACTAAAAAAGAAGTTGATGCCGTCACCTAAAAGTTTATTTATCCAAGACAAGCCATACTCATAGCATGAAAAATGGGTCGGAAGAATTCTCAACTCCTTCCCCACTCAAACCTCAATCCATTCGGGGGCTAATGATGATGTTATGTACCTAGGGTAGGGTCATGGACCTGTCTAAGCTATCCTACCCTAGGACATCTCTAGAAGAAACTGCCTGTCAGTCGACCTAGAGGTGATCCACTCGACGGACTCGAGGACACTCGATGATGAAGATAACCACTCGACCATGGAGCTTACCACTCGACGACCAGGAGATCTAAAGTCACTCTGCACGCAACGGTCTGTCATTAAGTAGCTTTTATGGTCTTCATAACACTTTATGTGGGTGTTACCAGTAACCCCCTGTCTTAATGTACTTTAAACCCTGCATAACTTAGGGTCGGAGGGGTCTGGCGAACTCTATATAAGCCACACCCCCTCCCCAATAAAAAGGGTTCACACCCCTGTAATTCATACTCATATAATCCAGTCGACCGCCTCCGGGCTCCGA
The DNA here is from genome assembly GCF_002162155.2 of Triticum dicoccoides. Classification (NCBI taxonomy): domain Eukaryota; kingdom Viridiplantae; phylum Streptophyta; class Magnoliopsida; order Poales; family Poaceae; genus Triticum; species Triticum dicoccoides. The sequence goes on from NC_041383.1 coordinate 544,013,803, forward strand.
GACGTAGGGCTGTTACTTCCTCCGAGAAGGTCCTGAACTCGTAAATCTCTCGCGTATACAACTACTCCATAGCTAGGATCTTGCCTCTCCATACCTACCCCCCTTTCTACTGTCAGACTTAGAACCACGGCAGACAGCACCAATAATAAAACATGCAACTCAAACCAATCATGATCATCAATTAACCCATAGGGTAAAAGGGATCTACTCAAACATCATAAGATAGCCATACATCATTGGGGAATAATATATAGCGTTGAGCACCATGTTTAAGTAGAGGGAGGAAGAGTTGGTGGAGATGTTGGTGAAGATGGCGGCGGTGTTGGTGAAGATCGCGGTGATGATGATGGCCCCCGGTGGCGTTCCGGCGCCACCGGAAGCAAGGGGGAGAGAGCCCCCCTTCTTCTTCATCTTCCTTGACCTCCTCCCTAGGTGGGAGAAGGGTTTCCCCTCTGGTCCTTGGCTCCCATGGCTTGGGAGGGGCGAGATCCCCTCCGAGATTGGATCTATCTCTCTGTTTCTGTGTTCTCTGTTTCTTCCCCTTCACCGTTTCCTTTATATCTGGAGATCCGTAACTCCGATTGGGGTGAATCTTTCGCCCAGATTTTTCTCGTAAAATTAGATTTCTTGCGGCAAAAGTAGAGTGTCAACCGCCTTACAGGTGACCCACGAGAGCCCAGGCCGCGCCAAGGGGGGAGGGCGCGCCCCCCTGTCTTGTGGCCACCCCGGACACTGTTTCGCGTTGATTTTACTTCCCAAAAATCATAAATATTCCAAAAAAAATCTCTGTATGTTTTTATCCCGTTTGGACTCCGTTTGATATTGGGTTTCTGCGAAACAAAAAACATGCAACAGACAGGAACTGGCACTGGGCAGTGGATCAATATGTTAGTCCCAAAAAATAGTATAAAAAGTTGCCAAAAGTATATAAAAGTTGAATAATATTGGCATGGAACAATCAAAAATTATAGATACGACGGAGACGTATCAATGATTTGAGTAGGTATGGATATATCTACTTGATGAAACACAAGTCTAAAACATTTGAAAAGTTCAAAGCATTTTAGAGTGAAGTGGAGGAGAATCATCGTAACAAGAAAATAAAGTGTTTACGATCTGATCGCGGAAGCGAATATTTGAGTTACGAGTTTGGACTTCATTTGAAACAATGTGAAATTGTTTCACAACTCACATCACCTGGAACACCACAATGTAATGGTGTGTCTGAACGTCGTAACCATGCTTTATTAGATACGGTGCATTCTATGACGTCTCTTACCGATTTACCAATATTGTTTTGGGTGAAGGAAATATGCCCTAGAGGCAATAATAAAGTTATTATTTATTTCCTTATATCATGATAAATGTTTATTATTCATGCTAGAATTGTATTAACCAGAAACATAATACATGTGTGAATACATAGACAAACAAATTGTCACTAGTATGCCTCTACTTGACTAGCTCGTTGATCAAAGATGGTTATGTTTCCTAGCCATAGACATGAGTTGTCATTTGATTAACGGGATCACATCATTAGGAGAATGATGTGATTGACATGACCCATTCCGTTAGCTTAGCACATGATCGTTTAGTATGTTGCTATTGCTTTCTTCATGACTTATACATGTTCCTATGACTATGAGATTATGCAACTCCCGTTTACCCGAGGAACACTTTGTGTGCTACCAAACGTCACAACGTAACTGGGTGATTATAAAGGTGCTCTACAGGTGTCTCCGAAGGTACATGTTGGGTTGGCGTATTTCGAGATTAGGATTTGTCACTCCAATTGTCGGAGAGGTATCTCTGGGCCCTCTCGGTAATACACATCACTTAAGACTTGCAAGCATGAGTTAGTTGTGGGATGATGTATTACAAAACGAGTAAAGAGACTTGCCGGTAACGAGAATGAACTAGGTATTGAGATACCGACGGTCGAATCTCGGGCAAGTAACATGCCGATGACAAAGGGAAAACGTATGTTGTTATGCGGTCTGACCAATAAAGATCTTCGTAGAATATGTGGGAGCTAATATGAGCATCCAGGTTCCGCTATTGGTAATTGACAGGAGACATGTCTCAGTCATGTCTACATAGTTCTCAAACCTGTAGGGTCCGCACGCTTAACGTTACGATGACAGTTATATTATGAGTTTATATGTTTTGATGTACCAAAGGTTGTTCGGGGTCCCGGATGTGATCACGGACATGACGAGGAGTCTTGAAATGGTCGAGACATGAAGATTGATATATTGGAAGCCTATGTTTGGATATCGGAAGTGTTTCGGGTGAAATCGGGATTTTACCGGAATACCGGGTGGTTACCGAAACCCCCCGGGAACATAATGGGCCTTAGTGGGCCTAGGTGGAAGAGAGGAGAGGCGGCTAGGGATGGGCTGCGCGCCCCTCCCTCCCCCCCAGTCCGAATAGGACAAGGAGAAGGGGGCGGCGCCCCCCTTCCTTCTTCTCCTCCACTCCTTCCCCCTCCCAAGTCCTAATCCAACTAAGAAAAGGGGGGAGTCCTACTGCCGGTGGGAGTAGGACTCCTCCCGGTGCGCCCTCTCCCTTGGCCGGCCGCACCCCCCCCCCCTTGCTCCTTTATATACGGGGGCAGGGGCACCCCAAAGACACAACAATTGATCATTTGATCTTTTAGCCGTGTGCGGTGGCCCCCTCCACCATAGTCCACCTCGATAATACTGTAGCAGTGCTTAGGCGAAGCCCTACATCGGTAGAACATCATCATCGTCACCACGCCGTCGTGCTGACGAAACTCTCCCTCAACACTCGGCTGGATCGGAGTTCGAGGGACGTCATCGGGCTGAACGTGTGCTGAACTCGGAGGTGCCGTACGTTCGGTACTTGATCGGTTGGATCGTGAAGACGTACGACTACATCAACCGCGTTGTGCTAACGCTTCCACTTATGGTCTACGAGGGTACGTAGACTACACTCTCCCCTCTCGTTGCTATGTATCACCATGATCTTGCGTGTGCGTAGGAATTTTTTTGAAATTACTACGTTCCCCAATATTGGGGTTATGCATTAGAGACAACTGCATTCACGTTAAATAGGGCACCATCTAAATCCGTTGAGACGACACCGTATGAACTGTGGTTTGGCAAGAAACCTAAGTCGTTGTTTCTTAAAGTTTGGGGATGCGACGCTTATGTCAAAAGGCTTCAGCCCGATAAGCTCAAACCTAAATCAGAGAAGTGCGTCTTCACAGGATACCATAAGGAAACTATTGGGTACACCTTCTTCCACAGATCTGAAGGCAAGATCTTTGTTGCCAAGAATGGGTCCTTTCTAGAGAATGAGTTTCTCTCGAAAGAAGTGAGTGGGAGGAAGTAGAACTTGATGAGGTAATTGTACCTTCTCTCAAATTGGAAAGTAGCACATCACAAAAAACCGTTCCCATGATGCCTACACCAGCTAGAGAGGTAGAATATGATAATGATCATGAAAATTAAGATCAAGTTACTACTGAACTTTTTAGGTCGATCAGAGCATGATCCGCACCAGAGTGATACGGTAATCCTTTCCTGGAAGTTATGTTATTAGACCATGGTGAACCTACGAACTATGAAGAAGCTATGCTGAGCCCAGATTCCGATAAATGGCTTGAGGCCATGAAATCTAAGATAGGATCCATGTATGAGAACGAAGTATGGACTTTGGTGGATTTTCCCGATGATCGACAAGCCATTGAGAATAAATGGATCTCGAAGAAGAAGACTAATGCGTATGGTAATGTTACTATCTACATAGCTCGACTTGTCGCGAAAGGTTTTTGACAAGTTCAAGGAGTTGACTACGATGAGACTTTCTCACCCGTAGCGATGCTTAAGTATGTCCGAATCATGTTAGCAATTGCCGCATTTTATAATTATGAAATCTGGCAAATGGACATTAAAACTGCATTCCTTAATGGATTTTTTAAAGAAGAGTTGTACACCGGCACGCGTTGGCGCTATACAAATGGTTTATATCCCCTTTTCGTGACGGCATTTGGAACTGTCGCCTAGTGAGTGTGGGAGATTAGGGGGTCCTTCCCACACGACCCAGAAACCGTCGGGAATATGCCCTCCTGGCACACACGCTCGACAAAATGAGGTCGTGTGCGACCAGCGAGCGACCAAATACGGTTATACATACAGTAGTGCTAAAAATACAATTATACAGGAAAAATCATTTCCGGTCGTAAGTATATCCCACACAGTTAGTCCTCACGAAACATTTCCGTTTGTATATACATCCCACATAGTCGGTGTAAGGAAAATGTTTCGTTTGTAGGCACACATAGTTTTCCCCGTTAAATCGTTTGTGATGGCGTTCCCATCGCACACAATATTAAAAAAAATATCGTTTGCATTATTGAATGCATCACACATGGTGCGTAGAAGAAATTGTGTGGCAAAGGCTACCCATCACACACAGTTTTTATGCGGTAAAAATTTGCGCAAGGTGGCCTAACGCAAACAGTTTTGAAGAGAATGTCGTGTGTGATTGTTTATCGATCCAACACGGTTTATTCCTATAAACTGTGTGTGTTGCCTTAGGTCATCGCCCATGGTATTTTCTCAATAACCATTTGCAATAGCAAAAACCAATTAGAAGGCTAATTCTCCATTAGAAGGCTAATTGCCCTATTATTAATAATCCATTTATTAATCTAATTGACATTCATATTAAACACATAATATATTTCATTCCCATATTAAGGAAGCAAGATTTCATAATTGCAATACATCAGAGTACGACATGATATAGCTTCACCACTCAGCTACTGTCGGGGATATACCCCGCGGTATGACCCGACCGGATATATGACCCGGTTGGGACTTGGCGTCTCATTGGTAGCCCGTCGGAGGATTGTCAACTCACGAGTCTGGCGACTCACTGGTCTGATGAATCACGAGCCTGGCAACTCACTAATGGCCCTGACGGCGGGTCAGTTAGAGGACTAGGCCCAAGTCCCAGAAAGGCCAGCTCATGTTATGGTGGGCCGGCTTAAGAGGAAAACATAAGGAATATTCCCTTACAAAGGAAGCAAGACTAGGACTCCACTTGTAATAGAGTAATCCTAATCCTACTAGGACTAGTCATGTCACCCGCCCCTTCAACTTTTATAAGGAGGGGCAGGGCACCCCAAGAGGGGCAGGAAAAATAATCTCTAAGGCTAGACACAACTAAAGGGGAGCCGGCTTATGCGGAGACTCCCTCATGAGCATAATGAGACCTAGCCACAAACAACATGTAGGGCTATTACCAGATGATGTTTCCCGGGGCCTGAACCTGTCTAAACCCTTGTCTTGTGTTGCGTCTCTCGATTCCGATCAACCCCTCTCAAGCTACCACATGGATGTGTTGGCCTCACGACTAAGTCCTCACACTAGGACATCTGTCGTGACAAATCCACGATAGTTGGCACCAACCGTGGGGCTGCGCATGGTGGTGTTGAGTTCTTGGAGGGATTTTTTCTAAGGGATCGAGAAGCTCGCGATTAATCAGATGAAGAAGAATCGGCGCAATCAGATCTACATCGTCGACGAACAGCCGGTCGTTTGAGCCTGTACAAGATTGTGAGCAAGAGATTTTTTAGGGTTACACATCCAGGCGGCATCACAAGTTGCCGAGTTAAGACGGACAGATTTTCTGAAGAAGAGGTGTTCAACCGATGAGTTGCTTTGTGACCTTGCTACGTGTCACGCCCAATATGCGACCCTATCCAAAAGGAACTCGAAGGTCCCACTAAGGATAGACCCGCATATTGAAACGCTTTTGCAAGGTGGATATCATTACATCAACATTACATAAATAGATGGGGATACATAGAAGAGGCATACAATGCCACACAAATACAACAATACATCATCCATAAGATCAACATCCGACTACGGATGAAACACAAACAGAAGCTCAAACGACATCCACCCTGCTATCCCAGGTTGCCGACCTGGAACCTATCCCCTGATCGAAGAAGAAGCAGAAGAAGAACTCCAAAACAAGTGAACATCGCTCTCGCGTCATGATCATCGCGTAAACCTGTACCTGCAACTATGGTTGTAGTAATTTGTGAGCCACGAGGACTCAGCAATCCCATTACCATGGGTATCAAGACTAGCAAAGCTTAAAGGGTAAGGAAGGGGTAAAGTGGTGAGGTTGCAGCAGCGACTAAGAAAATATGGTGGCTAACATACGCAAATAAGAGCGAGAAGAGAGCAAGCGGAACGGTCGTGAAGCTAGCAATGACCAAGAAGTGATCCTGAACTTCTACTTACGTCAAACATAACCCAAAACTGTGTTCACTTCCCGGACTCCGCCGAGAAGAGACCATCACGGCTACACACGCGGTTGATGCGTTTTAATTCGGATCTGGTGTCAAGTTATCTACAACCGGACATTAACAAATTCCCATCTACCACATAACCACGGGCACGGCTTTTGAAAGTTTATACCCTGCAGGGGTGTCCCAACTTAGCCCATGATAAGCTCTCGCGATCAACGAAGGATATACCTTCTCCCAGGAAGACCCGATCAGTCTCGGAATCCCGGTTTACAAGACATTTCGACAATGGTAAAACAAAACCAGCAAGACCGCCTGATGCGCCAACAATCCCGATAGGAGCTGCACATATCTCGTTCTCAGGGCAACACCGGATGAGACAGGCTACAAGTAAAACCAGACCTCGAGTTTCCCTGAGGGGGGCCCTGCAGGCGGCTCGGTTCGGACCAACACTTAGACAAGCATTGGCGCGGGGGGCAAAAATAAAGATGACCCTCAAGAGAGCGACTCCCAAGGGAAAAGTAGGTGGTGGTGAGGCAAATGGTAAAACCAAGGTTGGGCCTTGCTGGAGGAGTTTTTTTCAAAGCGAACTGTCAAGGGGGTCCCATAAATCACCCAACCGCGTAAGGAACGCAAAATCCGGGAACATAACACCGGTATGACGGAAACTAGGGCGGGAAGAATGGAACAGAACACCAGGCATAAGGCCGAGCCTTCCACCCTTTACCAAATATATAGATGCATTAATAATATAAGAGATATTGTGATATCCCAACATAATCCTGTCCACCATGGAGCAATCTTCAACTTCACCTGCAACTAGCAACGCTATAAGAGGGGCTGAGCAAAGCGGTAACATAGCCAAGCAACGGTTTGCTAGGAAGGGTGAAAAGGTTAGAGGCTGACATGGCAATTTGGGAGGCTTGAAGAGTAAATGATAGGTAGCGCAGCAAAGCGATAGAACGAAGCAACTTCCATAGCAATGATAGTAGTGAGATCCAGGGGAGCGGTCATCTCGCCTGAAATCCCACTTGGAAGAAGAACGAGTCCATGAAGAACATGAAGCCACAAAGACGAACCAAGCGTAGACGAACGAATCCTCACGATCGCAACGAAACAGGAACTATCGAGAAGAAGCACACAACATGGTAAACACACAACACATAAACAAGACATGATGCACAACAAGCATGATGCATGACAAAGCTACATGAAGCTACTCATGGCAAGAGACGATGCAAACAAGAGCAACACATCAAAGCAAGTTTAAATGAGGCCGGGAACAACAAATAACAATTCCGGTAAGTCCTCATATGCAAATTTCGAAATTGGTCCAGATCTGAACAAACATTAAGTTGAAGTTGATAAACAGCAAGTTAAATAGCACCAAGAGGATCTACACGAAATTCTAGTCAAGTTACATATAAAGTTCATTTAATTCGGAGCTACGGACTAGAAGATATGAGCAAAACAAGTTAAACATGGCATTGATGCAAAATGCATACAAACATCATGCAAACACCTCAAAACAAGGATGCAACATGATAATATGAAACTACATGCAAATCTAAGCAAATTTCATATAGGGCACACTCAAAACGGAGCAACGGTTCAACACATACACTCTATACAAGATATGAAAACAATCTGTCCAAAACAGCAACTAGGGATATTGCAAGCATCAAAACAACATGCTACAGTACCACAATATGAAAACAAAAGGCATGGACATGATGTACAGGTAAAGCATGACAAAACATGAACACTGAGCTATCTCCAGAAAGCACTAGAACATGCTCAAAAACACATGGCAAGATTGCAAATAATAACAGTTTCAGACTTATCAGAAAATAACTTCAGGTTGCAATGTTTAGAGCCATCGAACAACATGTTACAGGAACTTATCATGGCAAAAAAAGGCATGGCATGAATCTAATAATTGCATAGAACAAAAGTCCTTTACTGATCATGAGCCAAAAAGGCACAGAAAATATGATGGCACCCATGTAAACATGGCAAATGATATGACAGATTCATACATGGCAGGAATAACAATAAGTAGGCATGTTGGTGAGCTTGAAACACTCACCACAGAGCAATACATGGCATGACAAGGCAACCAACAGAAATAATACATGTTTATTAAGCTATACATGGCAAGAGCAAGTTCATAGGGTGCATGGATCACTAACAACAAACATGGCAACATTGAACTTAATGTTAACAGGCTGACAGCAACATTATTTAACAACTTGAGAGCAAGATTAAAATAAGCTACAGCAGGCTTAAAATGCAACCAAGGGCATGTATTAATATAGCATGACATGTATAACAAATCATCCTTAGTGAACATCTCCAGATTATGCATGGAATGACTTGTAGCAGCAGGTTTACATAGCATCACGAAATAACAGATTCAGACAAGCAAAACAGCAACAACAAGTACCCCACTTAACAATCTTGATGCACTCACTACACAACTCACAAAAATACATGGATTGCACCTCTGTAAAGATGACATGATGTAGTACAAAACACATGTAGAGCTCATGCTCATAGGATGCACACATCAAACATGGCAAAAATGACAAATGAGCATATTCTGTTAATAGGCAGCAGACAACATTATATAGCACCCTTGCAACGATGATTAGGGCATCAAGATGACCTCTAATGAATATGGTGCAATGGAATGAAATGTAGAGCATCTCACAAAGAACATTTTGATATATTATGCACGCAAAACGGAGCAGTATGCACAGAGTTATGATGCGATGAACATGGCAATAAAATGTTAAAATATCAGGGACTTAGACGAAAAACGGGGTCAACCTCAGATTTGCACGGTTTTCGAGGTTCGCCGGAGTGGGCTCGGGGACGGCCGGAGAAGACGAATCCGGGGCGGGGAAGGCCGGATCCGGCGAGGAGGAGGCCGGTGGGGACGCGGGACGGTGCCGGGGAGGTCGGGGATGGCCGGAACCGGTCCGACCCGACCGGATCCGCGGCGACGGCGGTGGAGGGCGGCGCGGGCGCGGTCGGGCGACTGGGCGGAGATGGGGCGGCGCGGCTCCGACGGAGCTCCGGTGGGCGCGGGGTCGGGGTGACGGCGCGGCGCACCCCGGCGACGAACGGGCGGTGGCGGGCTGACGTGAAGGCGCGTCATTCGCCTAGGTGAGGTGGAGGCTGGCGGGTGGACGCGTCCGGCGCGAAGGCGGACATGTCCGGCGGCGGGGAGGAGTTTGGCTAGGGTTTGGACTGCGGGAATTTCGGGGGAGGTGCGCCTATTTGTAGGTAGAAGGAGCTAGGAGAGTCCAAATGAGGAGCGGTTTTCGACCACGCGATCATGATCGAACGACCGAGAGCACGGAGGGGGTTAGGATGGGTTATTGGGCCACTTTGGAGGGGTGTTGGTGTTGGGGAACGTAGTAATTTCAAAAAAAAATCCTACGCACACGCAAGATCATGGTGATGGCATAGCAACGAGAGGGGAGATTGTTGTCCACGTACCCTCGTAGACCGTAAGCGGAAGCATTATGACAACGCGGTTGATGTAGTCGTACGTCTTCACGATCCGACCGATCCAAGTACCGAATGTACGGCACCTCCAAGTTCAGCACACGTTTAGCTCGATGACGATCCCTGGACTCCGATCCAGCAAAGTGTCGGGGATGAGTTCCGTCAGCACGACGGCGTGGTGACGATGATGATGCTCTACCAGCGCAGGGCTTCGCCTAAACACCGCGACGATATGACAGAGGTGGAATATGCTGGAGGGGGGCACCGCACACGGCTAAGGAACGATCCATAGATCAACTTGTGTGTCTCCCTAGAGGTGCCCCCCTGCCCCCGTATATAAAGGATCAAGGGGGGGAGGAGGCCGGCCCTAGGAGGGGGCGCGCCAAGGGGAGTCCTACTCCCATCGGGAGTAGGACTCCCTCCTTCCTTGTTGGAGTAGGAGAAGGGGGAAAGAGGGGGAGAGGAGGAAGGAAAAGGGGGCCGCACCCCTTGTCCAATTCGGACCAGAGGGGGGCTGCGCGCCTCCTTCCTTTCGGCCTCTTTCCTCTATTCCCGTATGGCCCAATAAGGCCCATATACTCCCTGGCGAATTCCCGTAACTCTCCGGCACTCCGGTTTTCTCCGAAATCACCCGGAACACTTCCGGTGTCCGAATATAGTCATCCAATATATCAATCTTTATGTCTCGACCATTTCGAGACTCCTCGTCATGTCCGTGATCAGATCCGGGACTCCGAACAAACTTCGGTACATCAAAACTTATAAACTCATAATAAAACTATCATCGTAACGTTAAGCGTGCAGACCCTACGGGTTCGAGAACTATGTAGACATGACCTAGAATATTCTCGGTCAATAACCAATAGCGGAACCTGGATGCCCATATTGGTTCCTACATATTCTACGAAGATCTTTATCGGTCAAACCGCATAACAACATACGTTGTTCCCTTTGTCATCGGTATGTTACTTGCCCGAGATTTGATCATCGGTATCCAATACCTAGTTCAATCTCGTTACCGGCAAGTCTCTTTACTCGTTACGTAATGCATCATCCCGTAACCAACTCATTGGTCACATTGCTTGCAAGGCTTATAGTGATGTGCATTACCGAGAGGGCCCAGAGATACCTCTCCGACAAACGGAGTGACAAAACCTAATCTCGAAATACGCCAACTCAACATGTACCTTCGGAGACACCTGTAGTACTCCTTTATAATCACCCAGTTACGTTGTGACGTTTGGTAGCACCCAAAGTGTTCCTCCGGTAAACAGGAGTTGCATAATCTCATAGTTACAGGAACATGTATAAGTCATGAAGAAAGCAATAGCAACATACTAAATGATCAAGTGCTAGGCTAACGGAATGGTTCATGTCAATCACATCATTCTCCTAATGATGTGATCCCATTAATCAAATGACAATATATGTCTATGGTTAGGAAACATAACCATCTTTGATTAATGAGCTAGTCAAGTAGAGGCATACTAGTGACTATATGTTTGTCTATGTATTCACACATGTATCATGTTTCCGGTTAATACAATTCTAGCATGAATAATAAACATTTATCATGATATGAGGAAATAAATAATAACTTTATTATTGCCTCTAGGGCATATTTCCTTCAGTCTCCCACTTGCACTAGAGTCAATAATCTAGATTACATAGTAATGATTCTAACACCCATGGAGTCTTTGTGCTGATCATGTTTTGCTCATGAGAGAGGCTTAGTCAATGGGTCTGCAACATTCAGATCCGTATGTATCTTGCAAATTTCTATGTCTCCCACTTGGACTTGGTCCCGGATGGAATTGAAGCATCTCTTGATGTGCTTGGTCCTCTTGTGAAATCTGGATTCCTTCGCCAAAGCAATTGCACCAGTATTATCACAGAAGATCTTCATTGGTCCCGATGCACTAGGTATGACACCTAGATCGGAAATGAACTCCTTCATCCAGACTCCTTCATTTGCTGCTTCCGAAGCAGCTATGTACTCAGCTTCACATGTAGATCCCGCCACGGCGCTTTGTTTAGAACTGCACCAACTTATAGCTCCACCGTTTAATAAAAACACGTATCCGGTTTGCGATTTAGAATCGTTCAGATCAGTGTCAAAGCTTGCATCAACGTAACCATTTACGACTAGCTCTTTGTCACCTCCATATACGAGAAACATATCCTTAGTCCTTTTCAGGTATTTTAGGATGTTCTTGACCGCTGTCCAGTGATCCACTCCTGGATTACTTTGGTACCTCCCTGCCAAACTTATTGCTAAGCATACGTCAGGTCTGGTACACAGCATTGCATACATGATAGAGCCTATGGCTGAAGCATAGGGAATATCTTTCATCTTCTCTCTATCTTCTGCTGTGGTCGGGCATTGAGTTTGACTCAACTTCACACCTTGAAGCACGGGCAAGAACCATTTCTTTGCCTGATCCATTTTGAACTTTTTCAAAATTTTATCAAGGTATGTGCTTTGTGAAAGTCCTGTTAAGCGTCTTGATCTATCTCTATAGATCTTGATGCCCAATATGTAAGCAGCTTCACCTAGATCTTTCATTGAAAAACTTTTATTCAAGTATCCCTTTATGCTATCCAGAAATTCTATATCATTTCCAATTAATAATATGTCATCTACATATAATATCAGAAATGCTACAGAGCTCCCACTCACTTTCTTGTAAATACAGGCTTCTCCAAAAGTCTGTATAAAACCATATGCTTTGATCACACTATCAAAACGTCTATTCCAACTCCGAGATGCTTGCACCAGTCCATAAATGGATCGCTGGAGCTTGCACACTTTGTTAGCACCTTTTGGATCAACAAAACCTTCTGGCTGCATCATATACAACTCTTCTTCCAGAAATCCATTCAAGAATGCAGTTTTGACATCCATTTGCCAGATTTCATAATCATGAAATGCAGCAATAGCTAACATGATTCGGACAGACTTAAGCATCGCTACGGGTGAGAAAGTCTCATCGTAGTCAACCCCTTGAACTTGTCGAAAACCTTTCGTAACAAGTCGAGCTTTATAAACAGTTACATTACCATCAGCGTCAGTCTTCTTCTTAAAGATCCATTTATTCTCAATGGCTTGCCGATCATCGGGCAAGTCAACCAAAGTCCATACTTTGTTCTCATACATGGATCCCATCTCAGATTTCATGGCCTCTAGCCATTTTGCGGAATCTGGGCTCATCATCGCTTCCTCATAGTTCGTATGTTCATCATGGTCAAGTAACACGACTTCCAGAATAGGATTACCGTACCACTCTAGTGCGGATCTTACTCTGGTAGACCTACGAGGTTCAGTAGAAACTTGATCTGAAGTTTCATGATCAATATCATTAGCTTCCTCACTAATTGGTGTAGTTGTCACACGAACCGGTTCTTGTGATGAACTACTTTACAACAAGGGAGTAGATACAGTTATCTCATCAAGTTCTACTTTCCTCCCACTCACTTCTTTCGAGAGAAACTCCTTCTCTAGAAAGGATCCATTTTAGCAACAAAAATCTTGCCCTCAGATCTGTGATAGAAGGTGTACCCAATGGTCTCTTTCGGGTATCCTATGAAGACACATTTCTCTGATTTAGGTTCGAGCTTATCTGGTTGAAGTTTCTTCACATAAGCATCGCAACCCCAAACTTTAAGAAACGACAACTTTGGTTTCTTGCCAAACCGCAGTTCATAAGGCGTCATCTCAACGGATTTTGATGGTGCCCTATTTAACGTGAATGCGGCCGTCTCTAAAGCATAACCCCAAAACGATAGCGGTAAATCAGTAAGAGACATCATAGATCGCACCATATCTAGTAAAGTACGATTACGACGTTCGGACACACCATTTCGTTGTGGTGTTCCGGGTGGCGTGAGTTGCAAAACTATTCCGCATTGTTTCAAATGTAAACCAAACTCGTAACTCAAATATTCTCCTCCACGACCAGATCGTAGATACTTTATTTTCTCATTACGATGATTTTCCACTTCACTCTGAAATTCTTTGAACTTTTCAAATGTTTCAAACTTGTGTTTCATCAAGTAGATATACCCATATCTGCTCAAGTCATCTGTGAAGGTGAGAAAATAATGATACCCGCCGTGAGCTTCAACATTCATTGGCCCACAAACATCAGTATGTATGATTTCCAACAAATCAGTTGCTCACTCCATAGTTCCGGAGAACGGCGTTTTAGTCATCTTGCCCATAAGGCACGGTTCGCAAGTACCAAGTGATTCATAATCAAGTGATTCCAAAAGCCCATCAGTATGGAGTTTCTTCATGCGCTTTACACCGATATGACCTAAACGGCAGTGCCATAAATAAGTTGCACTATCATTATCAACTCTGCAGCTTTTGGTTTCAACACTATGAATATGTGTATCACTACTATCGAGATTCAATAAAAATAGACCAGTCTTCAAGGGTGCATGACCATAAAAGATGTTACTCATATAAATAGAACAACCATTATTCTCTGATTTAAATGAATAACCGTCTCGCATCAAACAAGATCCAGATATAATGTTCATGCTTAACGCTGGCACCAAACAACAATTATTTAGGTCTAAAACTAATCCCGATGGTAGATGTAGAGGTAGCGTGCCGACCGCGATCACATCGACTTTGGAACCATTTCCCACGCGCATCGTCACCTCGTCCTTAGCCAATCTTCGCTTAATCCGTAGTCCCTGTTTCGAGTTGCAAATATTAGCAACAGAACCAGTATCAAATACCCAGGTACTACTGTGAGCATTAGTAAGGTACACATCAATAACATGTATATCACATATACCTTTGTTCACTTTGCCATCCTTCTTATCCGCCAAATAGTTGGGGCAGTTCCGCTTCCAGTGCCCAGTCTGCTTGCAGTAGAAGCACTCAGTTTCAGGCTTTGGTCCAGACTTGGGTTTCTTCTCTTGAGCAGCAACTTGTTTGTTGTTCTTCTTGAAGTTCCCCTTCTTCTTCCCTTTGCCCTTTTTCTTGAAACTGGTGGTCTTGTTAACCATCGACACTTGATGATCCTTCTTGATTTCTACCTCCGCGGCTTTTAGCATTGCGAAGAGCTCGGGAATAGTCTTGTCCATCCCTTGCATATTATAGTTCATCACGAATCTCTTGTATCTTGGTGGCAGTGATTGGAGAATTCTGTCAATGATACTATCATCAGGAAGATTAACTCCCAGTTGAATCAAGTGATTATTATACCCAGACATTTTGAGTATGTGTTCACTGACATAACTATTCTCTTCCATCTTGCAGCTATAGAACTTATTGGAGACTTCATATCTCTCAATCCGGGCATTTGCTTGAAATATTAACTTCAACTCCTGGAACATCTCATATGCCCCATGACGTTCAAAACGTCGTTGAAGACCCGATTCTAAGCCGTAAAGCATGGCACACTGAACTATCGAGTAGTCATCAGCTTTGCTCTTCCAGACGTTCTTAACGTCGTCAGTTGCATCAGCAGCAGGCCTGGCACCCAGCGGTGCTTCAAGGACGTAATTCTTCTGTGCAGCAATGAGGATAATCCTCAGGTTATGGACCCAGTCCGTGTAATTGCTACCATCATCTTTCAACTTTGCTTTCTCAAGGAACGCATTAAAAATCAATGGAACAACAGCACGATCCATCTATCTACAACAAACATAGACAAGCAAAATACTATCAGGTACTAAGTTCATGATAAATTTAAGTTTAATTAATCATATTACTTAAGAACTCCCACTTAGAGAGACATCTCTCTAGTCATCTAAGTGATCACGTGATCCAAATCAACTAAACCATGTCCGATCATCACGTGAGATGGAGTAGTTTCAATGGTGAACATCATTATGTTGATCATATCTACTATATGATTCACGCTCGACCTTTCAGTCTCCATGTTCCGAGGCCATATCCGTATATGCCAGGCTCATCAAGTTTAACCCGAGTATTCCGCGTGTGCAACTGTTTTGCACCCGTTGTATTTGAACGTAGAGCCTATCACACCCGATCATCACGTGGTGTCTCAGCACGAAGAACTTTCACAATGGTGCATACTCAGGGAGAACACTTCTTGATAATTAGTGAGAGATCATCTTAAAATGCTAGCGTCAATCAAAGCAAGATAAGATGCATAAAGGATAAACATCACATGCAATCAATATAAGTGATATGATATGGCCATCATCATCTTGTGCTTGTGATCTCCATCTTCGAAGCACCGTCGTGATCACCATCGTCACCGGCGCGACACCTTGATCTCCATCGTAGCATTGTTGTCGTTACGCCATCTATTGCTTCTACGACTATCGCTACCGCTTAGTGATAAAGTAAAGCAATTACAGGGCGTTTGCATTTCATACAATAAAGCGACAACCATATGGCTCCTGCCAGTTGCCGATAACTTCGGTTACAAAACACGATCATCTCATACAATAAAATATAGCATCACATCTTGACCATATCACATCACAACATGCCCTACAAAAACAAGTTAGACGTCCTCTACTTTGTTGTTGCAAATTTTACGTGGCTGCTACGGGCTTAGCAAGAACCGTTCTTACCTACGCATCAAAACCACAACGATAGTTCATCAAGTTAGTGTTGTTTTAACCTTCGCAAGGACCGGGCGTAGCCACACTCGATTCAGCTAAAGTGAGAGAGACAGACACCCGTCAGCCACCTTTAAGCACGAGTGCTCGTAACGGTGAAACCAGTCTCGCGTAAGCGTACGCGTAATGTCGGTCTGGGCCGCTTCATCTCACAATACCGCCGAACCAAAGTATGACATGCTGGTAAGCAGTATGACTTGTATCGCCCACAACTCACTTGTGTTCTACTCGTGCATATGACATCTACGCATAAAACCTGGCTCAGATGCCACTGTTGGGGAACGTAGTAATTTCAAAAAAAATCCTACGCACACGCAAGATCATGGTGATGGCATAGCAACGAGAGGGGAGAGTGTTGTCCACGTACCCTCGTAGACCATAAGCGGAAGCGTTATGACAACGCGGTTGATGTAGTCGTATGTCTTCACGATCCGACCGATCCAAGTACCGAATGTACGGCACCTCCGAGTTCAGCACACGTTCAGCTCGATGACGATCCCCAGACTCCGATCCAGCAAAGTGTCGGGGATGAGTTCTGTCAGCACGACGGCGTGGTGACGATGATGATGCTCTACCGGCGCAGGGCTTCGCCTAAACACCGCGACGATATGACCGAGGTGGAATATGGTGGAAGGGGGTACTGCACACGGTTAAGGAACGATCCGTAGATCAACTTGTGTGTCTCCCTAGAGGTGCCACCCTGCCCCCGTATATAAAGGAGCAACGGGGGGAGGAGGCCGGCCCTAGGAGGGGGCGCGCCAAGGGGAGTCCTACTCCCAACGGGAGTAGGACTCCCTCCTTCCTTGTTGGAGTAGGAGAAGGGGGAAAGAGGGGGAGAGGAGGAAGGAAAAGGGGGCTGCACCCCTTGTCCAATTCGGACCAGAGGGGGGCTGCGCGCCTCCTTCCTTTCGGCCTCTTTCCTCTATTCCCGTATGGCCCAATAAGGCCCATATACTCCCCGGTGAATTCCCGTAACTCTCCGGCACTCCGGTTTTCTCCGAAATCACCCGGAACACTTCCGGTGTCCGAATATAGTCGTCCAATATATCAATCTTTATGCCTCGACCATTTCGAGACTCCTCGTCATGTCCGTGATCACATCCGGGACTCCGAACAAACTTCGGTACATCAAAACTTATAAACTCGTAATAAAACTGTCATCATAACGTTAAGCGTGCGGACCCTACGGGTTCGAGAACTATGTAGACATGACGTAGAACTATTCTCGGTTAATAACCAATAGCGGAACCTGGATGCCCATATTGGTTCCTACATATTCTACGAAGATCTTTATCGGTCAAACCGCATAACAACATATGTTGTTCCCTTTGTCATCGGTATGTTACTTGCCCGAGATTTGATCGTCGGTATCCAATACCTAGTTCAATCTCGTTACCGGCAAGTCTCTTTACTCGTTACGTAATGCATCATCCCGTAACCAACTCATTGGTCACATTGCTTGCAAGGCTTATAGTGATGTGCATTACCGAGAGGGCCCCGAGATACCCCTCCGACAATCGGAGTGACAAAACCTAATCTCGAAATACGCCAACTCAACATGTACCTTCGGAGACACCTGTAGTACTCCTTTATAATCACCCAGTTACGTTGTGACGTTTGGTAGCACCCAAAGTGTTCCTCCGGTAAACAGGAGTTGCATAATCTCATAGTTAGAGGAACATGTATAAGTCATGAAGAAAGCAATAGCAACATACTAAATGATCAAGTGCTAGGCTAACGGAATGGGTCATGTCAATCACATCATTCTCCTAATGATGTGATCCCATTAATCAAATGACAACACATGTCTATGGTTAGGAAACATAACCATCTTTGATTAATGAGCTAGTCAAGTAGAGGCATACTAGTGACTATATGTTTGTCTATGTATTCACACATGTATCATGTTTCCGGTTAATACAATTCTAGCATGAATAATAAACATTTATCATGATATGAGGAAATAAATAATAATTTTATTATTGCCTCTAGGGCATATTTCCTTCAGTTGGGCTGCAAGACAAAAGGGGCTTTTACGGTTACCCGGTTAACTGTTGGAGTACCAAACGACCTCCAAATGGCACAAAACTTGACAGACGGTCTACCGGTGCTATACCAAGGCCGCTTGGCAAACCTCGGGCCATTCTGAGAAAGTTTAACACCCGCTCACAACGAGAGACAAAAGGGGGACGCCGGAGGACATAGGAGTGCCGGATTGCAAAACGGACAACGGGGAAAATGCTCAGATGCATGAGATGTACACGTATGCAAAAAGAGATGCACATGATGACATGGCAAAATGCAACATGCAAGCAAATGACATGGCAACAACGGCGAATAACTGGAAGACACCTGGTGCATCGAATCCGGGGCGTTACACTATGCCTCGAGCATCCCTGGGCTCCGAGCTGCCCCATCACTATGGTTAGCCTCGCGCTGATCACGACTAGTTTAGGGATGGGTCAAGCGCCTGAGCCGCCCCGGTGTCAACCTGAAAATTTACGGAAGACGATGTGGTAACGCTACAGCATCAAAAATTCCAAATCCTGATGGAAGACGACCCCAGATCGGATTTGACCGTGGGATCAGACTCCTCTGTTGCTGTTACGAATGCCTCAAGTCGCCGAACTGCCTTCACGCCCTCCCATCGCCTCCGGGCCGGGTGTCACCATCACGCCCTCGTCGTTCGTCTCGCAGGCGCCTCTCCGTCTGCGCCGCGAGCAGCTCCCCCTTAGCCGCAGCGGAGCCGAGCCGCCACCTGCCTAAGCCGTCTCCCTGCGCCGCCCGGCGCCTCGCATCTCCACCGCCGTCTCACCCTTCCAGTGAGCCGCCATGCCACTGCGGCCTTGAGCCACCACTACAAATCATCTCCATTGAGAGCCACCCACGCGGACATCCGAGTCGCAGTCATCAAATGATCCATCCATTGATCCTTTAGCACAGGAGAAAAGGTCAAACCCAGCTCATACACCAAGTCAAAAAAAAGAATTGATCAAAGCAACTATGACCCGGAGAAAGACGGGGACTCGGGTTAATCTCCGTCGCGGTCTCTGCCTCCGCTGCAGCTGCGACTGCGCCCCGACCCAGCGGGTTTTCCTCGGCCGTCGACCCGCTGGAACGCCCTTGCTACTGTACTCGAGCACTAGCTCATTTTCTACCGCTCTCGCTGGCCGCCCGCGTCGGACTCTGAGTCGTTTTCTCTGCAGTCGTTCGCCTGCAAGCGCCGTCATGGCCGTTGAGCTGCCAGTGCCCAGCAGGACTTGCCTCCGCCTTGAGCCGATGTTGAGTCGTCGTGGCCAATCTCCCCAGTCACTGTGCTTGGCCCTCTTTCTGAAGTATTGCGGTCGGCCCGAGCCGCCCGCACGCCCGGGCAAGTCACCGCTGCTAGTTCCATCCGCGCGACCCAGCCGTAGCCACTGCCGGCGAGCCGCCGCCGTAGTCTCCAGCGAGCTGCCGCTCTGTTACTTCGAGTCGCCACTGCCATCGTCTCCGCCGTGATCCCCGTTCAAGCCGGCTTGCCGCCTCTGCCACGGCCGCCTAAGAGACACCGAGCGGCCTTGCTGTTGCCGTTGTCGGGCATCACTTTGTTTCAGCATGTTCAATCTCTCCGCGGAAGAAAGGGAGAAGAAGGAGAAAACCTACTACGTGCATGAATTATGAGGCCTGAGTGCTAATCACATGCATATACTATTCACTTCCATGCACTTCCAGTACATTCACACACGGTTCAATCTCTAACTGGGAGTGTTGGTCGTACATCCAAGGAGATAGTGTCAGCAAGCGCTCGACAATTATCCAGCGATGCATGGCGTGGTTCCTAGGTAAAAAAAGAGGCAGCCAGAGGAGACGACCTGATCCAGCATTATTGAACGCCAGTGTGCACGTTCGCCCGACAAAATATCACGTGATATCCGTCTAGTCTGTTTTAATACCATGTATTAATTTTTGTGTGAACAATTACTTTGGCTTGCGATATTTTTTGATGCAGGACAATTGTTCGATGGTCGTGTCATGGATATATAGCTCACGCCATCATTATCATAAGTTAGCATCTAACTGTGCCATGATGCTCATTGAATATATGTGCAAACCGCTGACTCTGCGGCCTAATTTACATCAACATGACGTGGTTGAGTCGCCCATCCGCGTGGCTTACCGCGCCTGTGATTGACTCATCTGTCCACGCCGGCTTACAATGCCGCGGCCAGCTCATCTATCTGCTCCCGTGGCCAGCTTGGTCGTGCTTGATTTCAGCTTCACCATGGTGATCATCAACTCCGCGGTGGATAATTTCTGGCTTAACATATCAGGTGAAATCCATCCAGTATATTTTTATACTATATATTGCTTTCTTTAAAAGAGCAATTATTCTGGCTTGCAAGTTCTCTAATGCAGGACAAGTTATATCACTGAGCTATTGAATGACTCATACCGGTTTATATCACGGTCAAGTATGGAGAATCTCAAGACAACTCCTCGAGTCATCTTAAGACTTGGGGGCTACAATGATATGACTCAGTAAGTCTTGCTAGTTTCATCAAATTCAAGAACCTTGGGACATTGCAGGGGAAGATAACCCGATCCTGGAGGTTGTTGCCATATTGATGAAAATTTAAAGGCCGTCAGAAAATTTCCGGTTCAAAATGAAGATTCCGGTCTAAAATCCGGCTCAAGGGAAATCCGTGTCTCATGAAGCTTTGAAGCTCTCAATATCCGGTTTAAAATTTCGGTTCAAAAAGAATCCATCTCTCGCAAGTTTGAGTTTCATAAAAAATAAAGGTTGCCAAAGAGAAATTGCTGCCACGATGCACGGTTCAAACATGGGCATTCTGCCTTATGGGCTTATCTTATGATGGTCACTTGGGGGCTTCCTGCTCGTATTCGAAGCATAGCTATAAATATCCCTCTTGATCGGCGCAATGCCAAAACTTATGGTCACTTGGGGGCTTCCTGTTCGTATTCGAAGCATAGCTGTAAATATCCCTCTTGATCGGTGCAATGCCAAAACTTATGGTCACTTGGGGGCTTCCTCCTCGTATTTGAAGCATAGCTGTAAATATCCCTCTTGATCGGTGCAATGCCAAAACTTATGGTCACATGGGGTCTTCCTGCTCGTATTCGAAGCATAGCTGTAAAT
>NC_041383.1:544035762-544049697 GCF_002162155.2 Triticum dicoccoides
CTTGATTGGCGCAATGCCAAAACTTATGGTCACTTGGGGGCTTCCTGCTTGTATTCGAAGCATAGCTGTAAATATCCCTCTTGATCGGCGCAATGCCAAAACTTATGGTCACTTGGGGGCTTCCTACTCGTATTCGAAGCATAGCTATAAATATCCCTCTTGATCGGCTCAATGCCACAAACCACTTGGGGGCTTCCTGCTCGTATTCGAAGCATAGCTATAAATATCCCTCTTGATCGGCTCAATGCCACAAACCACTTGGGGGCTTCCTGCTCGTATTCAAAGCATAGCTGTGAAATAACCCTTTTGGTCCGGCTCATACACCATGATCGCAAACCACTTGGGGGCTTCCTGCTCGTATTCGAAGCATAGCTGTGAAATAACCCTTTTGGTCTGGTTCATATGCCATGCTTACAAAGCATGTGGGGGCTTCCTATTCAAATATAGGTATATTCACCAAAGAGAACATAGCGTTACTACCCTCGTGAACTGGCTTCGGGCGTTAAGTCGCCAGTGTATAATGATTTTATGTGCTTAGAGCGTTGTGCTCTAAAGCTTTGGGATATTACCCCTTGCTGCATATGGTGTGATAAGCCGGCGATATATGACAATTGAACAGGGCATTGTGAGCTCAAACTTTTGGGTTGTCACCCTTACTGCAACATGTGATGAGTCGACAGTGTTAACAAGTATCACAAGTATGATATTTATTTTGTTATAATTATATTAGGTTTTTCTAAACCGGCCCTGGCTAGGGACTTTAAGTCGCCAGTATCATTTTGGATTGCGCCATTGGAATAATGCGCTTATAAATCATTGGATTGTTACCCTCACTGGATATGGCAAGGTAAGCCGGCAATATGAGCCAATTCTATAGGTATGTTTTCCTGGTTATATGAATATGCGAGGTTTGATAACCCGCCCTAGCTTTAAGTCGCCAACATATTTTGGCTTGAATAGCCTTGCTTAGTCTTTTCAGTAATTACATAAGACTATATTGGGTTGTTACCCGCTCTGGCTTTTGACATTAAGTCGCCAGGGCATATGTTGTTTAAACTTTGTACATGATTTACAGAACTATGCCATATAAACTCAAGCTCATCATCAAAATTATTGTTCCAAAAGGGTTATCCATTCTAGATTTTCTCAAAGGCTATAAGCCGCCGGGTTATAAAAATTCCGGATTAAGTCGCCATCGGCCAAGAGTCGCTGAGTATTTAAAATCCGGATTTACTCGTCAACCGATAAGTGTTATGATTGAGGTTTTCAAAGTCGCTTTAGCGCAATGTCTATTATTTTATCAATGGATATGATTAATTCTACAATGGAAGGAATAGTCCCGAGTCACTATAGGCTTACAACCCGGCACTTGGGGGCTACATTATTTAGATTAAGATTACATCAAATATGCTAGTCCCATGTCACTGCCAGCATGCACCATGGCACTTGGGGGCTAATGCAAAGTCATTTTTTGCTCACCTTATTGAAGACCCGACTCATCACATTGTAATGAGTCGGCCCTTGGGAACTACTAATTGCTCCTGTAAAAAATTCAAGGTACACAAGCCTTAATTCATTATATTGAAGAGTCCACTACTCAGTTGGTAGAGTACAAATCTCTTAACCTTATGGACGTGGGTTCGAGCCCCATGGTGGGGGTTACATCATATGATGTTATTTTCAATGAAGTATATATAAAGTCCCAGCTCAGTATTATCTTACTGAGCCGGCCCTTGGGGGCTACACGTTGCTGCTCAAGTCTACATGATCATATTTACAAAGTCCTTGTTCATTATTTCATAATGACCCGGCACTTGGGGGCTATACATGGGAAGTTCAAAATGTGCAGTTTATGATTGGCGGCTTACAGGAACAACCCGGATTTCTCCAAATTGCAGCATTTATATTAAGGCAAGTCTTAAGCTATCACTACATTCTCCTCTTAAGACTTGGGCGCTACAGGTAATATGCATATAAAGAAGGAACGTCTTCAAATTCTTAGTTTTGAGCAAATCAGGAAGATCAATTGTGTGACTCAGGGTTGGCAACAATCATGACCCAGTGTTTATAACGGTCATGACCCAGAATCACCAGTTTTTATAACCAGACAATTTTCGAAATCATAATTCAGCAAGTTCTACAAGCCGGTTGAATATCAGTTGAATATTTCAAGACCAATATTTTTGTTAAGTTAGAGCATTGAAGGCCGACTCAAATGGATTCTTTATTCATAATATTTCTTCTACAAGCAAATTGATTATAAAGTTGGTCTATTGACCCGGACTTTCCAGAAGGAGGAAATGACAAGGACTTAAGGACGATCAGGGTTAGTTTAACATGGATAAATCCAAATTAAACCGGGGGCTAATGTCGGGGATATACCCCGCGGTATGACCCAGCTGGATATATGACCCGGCTAGGACTTGGCGTTTCATTGGTAACTTGTCGGAGGATTGGCGACTCACGAGTCTAGCGGCTCATTGGTCTGATGACTCACGAGCCTGGCGACTCACTAATGGCCCTGATGGTGGGTCAGTTAGAGGAGTAGGCCCAAGGCCCAAAAAGGCCAGCTCATGTTATGGTGGGCCGGCTTAAGAGGAAAGTGTAAGGAATATTCCCTTACAAAGGAAGCAAGACCAGGACTCCACTTGTAATAGAGTAATCCTAATCCTACTAGGACTAGTCATGTAACCTGCCCCTTCAACTTATATAAGGAGGGGCAGGGCACCCCAAGAGGGGCAGGAAAAATAATCTCTAAGGCTAGACACAACTAAAGGGGAGCTGGCTTATGTGGTGACTCCTTCATGAGCATAATGAGACCTAGCCACAAACAACATGTAGGGCTATTACCGGATGATGTTTCCCGGGGCCTGAAGTTGTCTAAACCCTTGTCTTGTGTTGCGTCTCTTGATTCCGATCAACCCCTCTCAAGCTACCACATGGATGCGTTGGCCTCATGACTAAATCCTCACACTAGGACATCAGCCGTGACAAATCCACGACAGCTACCCCATTACACAACTGCACCAGCACCAAGTTTCACATGCAACATCTAGAACCTTTCGAAATTAGCATCATAGACGGTATATAGACAGATGCATCTCATCGGGAAAACTGCTGAAGCGGAAGGCGAATATTGATCCTTCATTTATGTTGAAGGTCTTTGCAACTTTAGGCCAGTGCCTGTGGATGATTAACCGTCCATCCTTCGTCCTCTTCAGGAACACTTTAATATTGAACCGTGAGTGTTGTATGAATACCTTCCTCGCATGCTGTCCATACAGCTGGTTTGGGAGGTAATCATCAGTGAACTATTTTGGAAAGGCCTAAAAACAAGGATGTGCATAAATATCTTCCCTATATTAGAAATGGGGCAAAGGAATAAAAAAGACAAGGTATGATAGTTAGTACCATCCTGTAGTGAACTAATGTCTTCTTCATTGTGTAGACAAAGATCTTGTTGTTTTTTGTTGGCAATTTCTTTATCCTAACAATCTTTCTGAGTTTCTTGAATTGATTGATATTCATGGATAGCTCATTTCCCCATATGCAAAAAAGGGTTGAACAGTGTGTCAAAACCTCTGACAGCAGGACCTACATGTGCAAGACCAAATTGTTAAAAACCTAAGTATTAGAATGGTTCCTGCAATTGCACAATAATGTGCTATTAGACAATGGACCATGCACGTGCTAACCTCGATTGTAAACCTCAGTGCTTCCCATTATATTGTTTCCCTGCAACACATATAAGGTAGTTAGTCATCAGGTTAAGTAAGGGTTCGCATGCTATCAGAAAAATATGTTGATGAAAATAAGCACATTGCAGATTCATCAGATTAATTCAAGCCACATGGAAAACCCATTTATGCAAACCAAGCATCATTAAGAACTAGGAAATATAGCAATTGTATATGTTTCCCATGTATTAAGTGCAGCCAGATTCGATTATTCCTCACATGCACAACAATACAAAATTATACCCACGACAATTGGACATTGCATTGCAGAATTGAACCAAGCAGTTAACTAAACACCACAACAAATGAACCAAACATTAACTGAGCACCACATTGCACAATATAACATACTCCTAATAGAAGATCAGACAGTTAACCAACCCAAGCATGCTTAACAACTTGGAAATATAGCAATTGTATTTGTTTCTCATGTATTTAGTATAGCCAAATTCAATTTATTTCTCACATGGTATACAATAACAGAATGCACCCACAACAATTGAACATCGCATTGCAGAATGGAACCAAACAGTTAACTAAATACCACAACAAATGAACCAAATGTTAACTGAGCACCACATTGCACAATGTATAACATACTAGAAGATCAAACAGTTAACCAAACCAAGCATGCTTGACACTTGGAAATATAGCAATTGGATTTGTTTCTCATGTATTTTCTAAAGAAAAAATCGATTTATTTCTCACATGGAAGACAATACAAAATTGCACCCTGAAGAATTGAACATCACATTTGCAGGATTGAACCAAATAGTTAACTGAACACGACAACTAATTAACCAAACAGTTAATAAGTGAGCACCACATTACACGACATATAGAACATATACACTAGAGCAATAGATTGCATGGTAAAAGTAGATAGCACAATTCACTAGAATTTGTTAAGGAAAGGCAGGAGTGGCACACGCAACGGGTAAACTGAGCATGCTTAACCGGTGTAGCTAACAAATGGCAAGGTACTCCTCCAAGATCTGGGGGTCGACACAAATGGCAGCCATCGCGACCTCATCCGTGCGTGCGGCCGCGATTTGCTTCTCCGCTGCCAAATGCTCCTTGAGATCCTGGCTATACTGCGTGCATCATGGCATAGGGAGGCGCTTATTTGGTGGAGGGGTTGGTGATTTGGGTGGAAGGTTTCGCGCTCGCGCCGACAGTCGGGGCATGTGGGATGTGGAAGGAGGAGGAGGATGGGGGTCGGGTGTGGATTACCTGCCTGGATAGGCGAGGCCAAGCAGCATGAAGGAGGGTTGTCGATGAGGGGGGCGGCGCTGCAAGCAAGGAGTGAAGGTTTCAACTTGGAAAGGAAGGCAAAAACAGGAGAAATGTGGCTTTTGGTAAGGGGAGGGGGCGGGGGGGTAGATATTTCCGCGGAAGCCGAAAATTTGGAATCGCTTCAGCAAAAAAACTGACACGCAAAGTGTCATCAGACACGGTCCCTTATTCAGAACTTTGTACGATATGTGAACATCACAAATGATTCAGATAGCTTAACCCGTGTGCGATGAGTTTTAACGTCAAAAATTTTGGTTCCAATTTCCCTGGTTATAGTGCTCATCCTTGTCATCGCATAATTTGGGTACATGAAGGAGACTGTAGCACACCCACACTTCTTAATCAAGCAAGTTAAGCAATTAAACAGAGCTAGCTAGCCTAAACATTACTCTAACAAATTAATGATCGGCGCTCTTAATTAAACAAAACAAAGAGTACTACTACGGCTGGTGCTTGTCGATCTCCGTCGCCTCCTCCATGTCCAGCTCGCGACCGATGATCGACTGGGGAAGGGGCTCCATGGCATCCATCGCACCATACTCGGAAAGCATCTCGCCATCCACATCTGCCATCTCTTTGGAAAAGGCTGCCACGAGTTGAGCATGGGCAGCCGCCATCTGGGCTTTGACGGGCTCCGTCGTGGCAAGGTACGCTGTGCAGGAACGGACAGCTACTCGAACGCTCTCGGCGATTGCCAACTCTTTGGCCGTGGGTTGCCGACTGTTGTCGGAGAAGCTTCTTTCGATTTGTGCGGTGACCGCCATGAGCTGGGCATGGGCAGACTCGACATGGTCCTGAGCAGCCTCCATCAGGGCTAAGGCCGCCGCTGCGGAATGAACGTATGTTGTGCAACTCTCGCCAGTTGCTATCCCCGAGGCAGATGTTGTTGCCGTCGCTTGAGAAACAACAGCCGTCGTTTGGGCTGCCTTGGCCGCCCGGTCACAGATTCTGGTCACCCTCATGAAGCTTGTTAGCACGCGCCTGGCGGCTACAGCCGCACTCTCGGCGGAGTGGGTCGTCAAAGTTGCCCTCGGGACACGGGTCCACGTCCCCATCTTTCACCGGCGACGATTGAATAGTGAAATGATATTTGGGGAGCGAGCTAGTGTGCTTGACATGCCGGCTGTGGACTGTAGCCGACGAACCTTCTAGCGTAAGCCATAGGCACAATATACACCGATGGTGCTCCAGGATATTTTGTACTGCATCTCCCATGGTTGGTGATAATAAACTATGTGGGATCTACTTGATTTTTCATCTTGATTTGAATTACATAATGGGGTCACAACTTCAAAGGATGGTGTTTGAATTTCTAGAACTTCTATCTGTAGTGAACATGCAACTATAGGTGTGTCGTCAAAAAATTTGGAATTATTCAGGGTCCGTTTGGACATTTTTAGACGGTAAGTTGGTTTTCTAGGCATTTCAGGTGCACAATTCAAAATTAAACCACATGCACATGCTCCGGTGCACCAATATGGGTTGTAAAATGATATATGTGTTTAGGGGTCGATGCTTACGTCCCATTCAAGAAATGGGGATGAATTTCAAACACCAAGACACCTGGCTCTCCGGCAAACATTGAGCTGCTTGCTTTTGTAATTCTAGTAAATACAAAACTCGTCTGAAATTCATGACCCTTGGCATGCTATCATGGAACGGCATCAAGATGTCGGGGTAAAAAAATATTGTCCCATTAGGGCCAGGTTATGGTATAAGCTTCTCGCAAACCGGAGCTTCTCTCACAACAAGCATGATGGTTTCGGTAGGGAACGTGCCACCTTGGGGGACGAAACGATATTTGTTGCATCTTCTTACTTTCAAAAAATTTCTCGTGTCAACATAGAACAACATGAGTGTTTGCAATTTTTTGGGATATTTCAGGGTTCACGTGGACATTTTTATACATTAACTGAGTTTTTATGCATTCATGTGCATAATTCAAATTTGAACTACATGCACATGCTCCAGTGCATATAAACGGGTTGAAAAATCAAATGTGTGTCCTTGGTTGCAACCTTAGGTCCCATGCAAGAAATGAGAATGAATGTCAAACACCTTTGCCACCGTCGCTCGGCTGCTAACATTGAGATACATGGTTTTAAAATTCTAGTAAATCGAAAACTCATCTGAAATTCATGAAACTTGACATGCTATCATGGAACGGCAGCAACATGCAGTGGTAAAAATATTGTCCCATTTGGGGAAGGTTGGGGTATAAGCTTCTCACAAACCAGAGCTTCTCGCAACAAGCCTCATGGTTACGGTAGGAAACGTTTCACCTTTTTGGACGAAACGATATATGTTACCTCTTCTTGATTTCAATTTTTGCTCTAGTGTCAACATATAGTACAACAGGAGTGTTGTGTTAAATTTTGTAATTTTTCAGGGTCCGTTAGGACATTTTTATGCATTAATTGACCTTTCAATGCATTTATGTGCATAATTCAAATTTGAACTACATGCACATGCTCTAATGCATATAAATTGGTTGAAAATTTAAATCTATCTCCTTGGTTGCATGCTTGGATCCCATGCAAGAAATGGGAACGAATGTCAAGCACCCTGCCACCGTCACTCGGCCACAAACATTGAGATACCTGATTTGTAAATTCTAGTAAATCCAAAACTTGTCTGTAATTCATGAAACATGGCATGCTATCATGGAGCGGCATCAACATGCCGTCGTAAAAATTTTGTCCCATTTGGGGCAGGTTTGGGTATAAGTTTCTCACAAACCAGAGCTTCTCACAACAAGCCTGATGGTTTAGGTAGGGAACGTTTCACCTTTCTGGACAAAACGATAGCCGTTGCCTCTTCTTGATTTAAATTTTTTTCTCTAGTGTCAACATAGAACTACATGAGTGTTGTGTTAAATTGTGGAATTTTTGGAGTTAGTTAGCACATTTCTTATGCATTAATTGAGTTTTCAATGCATTTATGTGCATAATTCAAATTTGAACTACATGCACATGCTCTAATGCATATAAATTGGTTGAAAATTCAAATATGTGTCCTTGGTTGCATGCTTAGGTCCCATGCAAGCAATGGGAATGAATGTCAAACACCGTGCCATCATCACTCGGTCGCAAACATTGAGATACCTGGTTTTTAAATTCTAGTAAATCCAAAACTCGTCTGAAATTCATGAAACCTGGCATGCTATCATGGAATGGCACCAAACATGTCATGGTAAATTTTTTGTCCCATTTGGGGAAGGTTTGGGTATAAGCTTCTCACAAACCAGAGCTTCTCACAACAAGCTTGATGATTTCGGTAGGGAACGTGCCACCTTTGGGGGAGAAATTATTCCCGTTGCTTGTTATTGCTTTCAAAAAAATTCTAGTGTCAACATAGAACAACAGGAGTGTTGTGTTCAATTTTGGAATTTTTCAGGGTTCGTTTGGACATTTTTATATATTCACTGGGTTTTCTAGGCATTTTATGTGCATAATTCTAATTTGAACTACATGCACAAGCTCCAGTGCATACAAATTGGTTGAAAATCAAATCTGTTTCCTTGGGTGCATGCTTAGGTCCCATGCAAGAAATGGGAATGAATTTCAAACACCAGCACTATTGACTGCCGGTAAAACATTGAGATACTTTGTTTTTAAATTCTAGTAAATCCAAAACTTGTCTGAAATTAATGAAACTTGGCATGCTATCATGGAATGGCACCCGACATGTTGTGGTAATTTTTGTGTCCATTTTGAGAGAAGGCGCACTCGAATAACAGTCAAAAGGCATTTTGAAACAACTAGCTACCACTCTAACATGCAAACGTTTTAGATAGAACACCCGTATGTACACTGACAGCTTCCCGGTAAGCCAAGGGAAAATGTGCCGAGCAGGATTTTTTTAGCTCTTCATCGCAAATGTTTTAGATAGAACACCTGTATGCAAAGTGATAGCTATGGTCTTCCGCAGTAAGCCAAGGGAAAATTCGCTGCACAGGATTTGTGCATCTCTTCAACACAAATGGTTCAGATTGAATAAGGTATGCAAAGCGAGACTTCGGCGCTAAGCCAAGAGAAAATTTGGCAAGCAGGATTTCTACCTCCCTTCAACGCAAATGGTTTTTTCGGATGACCGTGTGCAACCACGTACAGACAATTTGGTAAGATTTGCATCTGTCATATTGGGTATATTGCCATTTATCAAACTGGAAAGATTGACATTTGTTGATCTAGTAACATTGCCATTTGTCAATCCTTGTAACACTGCGA
Source organism: Triticum dicoccoides (assembly GCF_002162155.2). Classification (NCBI taxonomy): domain Eukaryota; kingdom Viridiplantae; phylum Streptophyta; class Magnoliopsida; order Poales; family Poaceae; genus Triticum; species Triticum dicoccoides. Next base: position 544,045,025 of record NC_041383.1, read on the forward strand.
TTTGTCAAAATATGCAGCTAAAAATCACTAGCACTATCTAATTTTTGCAACTAAAATTTAGTAATTAAGCATAGATTTCATTCATAGATTAAGCAGACATGCTTAATTTATACAAACAGTTCAACTTTACAGCAGAACCGACCAAACTTTTCCCCAACTGTTGCCAACCACGTACTGAAATAGCTAGTTCAACTATATATACTAGCTAATTTTAAGTACGTTGTACAGTTTCACCACATCTATAGTCAGATGAACTGAACAAAATAGCCCCTAAATACTACTATGGAGGGGCTTTGTACTACTTCCGGTAGCCTCTCCTCTGCCGAGCACGCTCGGTAAGAGGAAGAGGAGGAGGAGGGTACCGACAAACTGGACAACTGCAATACGGTGCCTGCCGCTGCTGCACCTTCAGCGACGCTCACCTGAATGCCCTCTGCCGCTCTAGACAACCCCTCTCGAAGCGGTGGTTCTCCTCGTAGATCTCCAGATTCCTTGCCTTTGCGTTGGCGTGTGCCGCGGCCACGGCGGCGGTAAGCCTCTTTGCGTGATCGACGAGGCACTCCTCCTCCTCCCGTAAGAACTCGATGTAGCGCGCAAGGTCGTTGCTGCACGTGCGAGCCTTCACCTCCGCCTCCCTCCTGTGGGAGGTGGTGGCGGAGAGGGTGATGATCCCGGTGGTCGACGATGGGCTAGCGGCCACGGCGGACGACGATGGGGTGCCGGCCATGACCACCAACTCCCGCCTTTGGGCCGCAATGGCGGAGGGGGTGATGGCCACGGTGGCCGGCAGTGGGGTGATGGCCACGGCGGCGGAGCGAGTGATGGCCCTGGCTTTCGACGAAGGTGTGGCGGCAATGGCGGCCGGCAACAGTGGTCGACGGGCACCGATGGCCGAGCGTGTGGTGCGTGTTCCGCGGACACCCAATTGGGATGTCGTGCGCACTATACTACATCGGGAACTACGCCGCCGCCGTGTTGTAGCCTCCCAGCTGGAGTTGTGCCCTGATGACGGCGGAGTGGCTGAGCGATGATGATGGTCCGGTGCCATTGCCGATTTTGGGAGAAGCAGACGAGATAAGCTACAGGGAAGGAGGGGAAAATGCGACGCAAGACTCGCCGGCCATGAGGGTTTATATAGTAGGCTGATAAGCATTGGGATTTTGGGGGATTTCACCGAGTCGGGCGGGAATCTTGCACGGGAACCTACGTGGTTGCGCGGGAATGGGCTCAGCACCGTTTGGCCAAAAGAACGCCCCCACGCGCTGCTCAAGCTTGCGCTCGAACGTCTAGGGCAGCAGGGTGACAAGACATGCAAGAGAAGGATGAAAGGACACATACACATGATAAGATGAACATGGACCACACTAGGGAACCCGTCGGTGATGAATTCATCAATCGCAAACGGTTGTACACTAGCAAGCGTTTTCCCACAACACACGTGGCTTATTCCATTACAAATAGGTCGAATGGATCAACTGTATGCCACGTATACACATTGTCAAAAAGTAATGCGGTAGACCTTCTTTAACATATGTTAAAAAACAAAAAAACAAGGACCTCGAGGTTAAATTAGTTGAGGGAATGGGCCATTTCGGTCATTTGGATGACCGAAATGACCCATCCTATCAGCTAATTTAACATCAACACAACTTCCCATCCAGTCACCCATACCATGGCTGCTCCAACCTGAGCACACTTAACTTGAGAGTTCTCTTACATGAGCTACTGGTGGAACAGCTAGTCCTTGCTGATGTAGGATGCCTCTTCGCATCCTTATGGCGTATCCGGATGACCGCCCGTCCCCCAATGGCCAATACATATTGTGTAGACAGAGCATATCACATACGTCTTATTAGAAGCAATTGTCTGTGTTATTATCGGTCTTCACACATATTTCTGATTACATACCTGTTTGCCGCGTATCACACACATCTTGTTATATTGAACCATTTATGTTCACTTGTCTCAACACAAACAGTTCATCCGAGTGAACCGCATATTGTATATCGCACACACCTGGTTCTGGCTGACCGTTTCTTTTGTGTTGCCTAATCACAAACAGTTCATCCTAGTGAACCGTATGATGTGTATCGCACACGCCTTCATCTGGATACCTGTTTCGTTTGTTACTCCTCATCGCAAACAGTTAATTGAATTGAATTGTATGCCCTGCATCGCACACGCAACTAAAATCTGAACCGTGTTTGATGCATCCGTCATCGCAAATGTTTTGGACATTTTTGACACCACCGTTTGCGATTATTGCATCGCACACAGTTTCTTGAAGGGTCTCTGATCGTAGTGTCGCGTTAGCAGCATCCTGCAGTAGTGGTATATGATGCAACCAGAAGGTTTTCTCAATCCTAAAGGTGTTAACAAAGTGTGCAAGCTCTAGGGATCCATCTATGGATGGGTGCAAGCATATCGGAGTTGGAATATACGCTTTGATGAGGTGATCAAAGCATATGGCTTTATACAGACTTACGGTGAACCTTTATTTAAAAGAAAGTGAGTGGGAACTCTGTAGCATTTATGATATTATATGTGGATGCCATATTGTTAATTGGAAATGATATAGAATTTTTGGATAGCATAAAAAATACTTGAATAAGAATTTTTCAAGGAAAGACCTCGGTGAAGCTACTTATATATTGTGCATCAAGATCTATGCACTACAGGAATCAGCTACTTTGCCATCAGCCACGGCGGACGGCAAAGGCATGGATGGCGGACGGCAAAGGTCTTTGCCGTCCGCCGCGGACGGCAAAAGTGGACGGCAAAGTACGGGACGGCTAAGAGCTACGTTGCCGTCTGCTTCGGGCGGCTGACGGCAAAGGGGCCTTTGCCATCAGCAGCCGACGGCAAAGAATGCAGACGGCAATAAATGTGCTGTTACTCCATTAGGTGGTTAACGGCAAGCCTTTGTCGTCGGCCGCTGACGGCAAACTTCGTAAGGCCTTTGCCGTCAGCCACTGTAGGCAAACTGACCAAATTGGTCAGCCTCCTAGGAAGCACAGTTGCCTGCCACGTGGCCTCTTTGCCATCCGCTGCTGATGGCAAAGGTCCCTTTGCTGTCGGTGGCGGACGGCAAAGAGCCTGCATATTGGCTTTTTTTCCCTTTTTTTTAAATCCAACAATTTTCACAGCAAATATATATGACATATATAGATATATTTCACAGGGCTATTTAACAACACATAAGTTTCATCGTACATACATATATAGCAAGTTGCACATACACATAAGTTGCAACCATTAGGAAGTTGCACATACATATTACAATGCAAAGTTTCATCAAGATAGCAAGTTCCATCGTAGCAAGCTAGAAGAATACTAGAAGAGAATGAAATAAAAAACAAGCACTCCATCATAGCAAGCTAGCTTCCGAGAAGTGAATGAAATCTGCAAAATGGCAAATAAGAAAGTTAGGAAAAGGTGACTACAAGAAGAAGACTAGAAGAAGAAGCACGCCATCGTTTGTGAGGTAACTTAGGTGAAATGGATCATTTATGAGCTAACTTAGGTAAAATGCATCATTTTAGAGCTAACGTAGGTAAAATGGATCGTTTATGAGCTAACTAAGCTAATTATGCCGTTTTTTTACATAAGTAAGGTAAGTACATGTCATTATTGAGCAAACCTAGTTAACTAAGCATATTATAACTAACTTAGGTCATTTTTGAGGAAACAAAGCTAATTATAGATCGTTTTAGAGCTAACTTAGGTAAAATGGCTGGTTTTGGAGGTCAGTAAGCTTATTAAGTCATTTTGCAAGAAAAGAAGCTAACTCTAGGTCATTAAGGTAAGCATATTGGATGAAATAAAGCTAAGTCTAGGTCTTTATGCATTTGTTAAGCAGAAAACTAGAGAAACTTACCTTGATCATGGAGGTGTGGGAGCGGGCTGGCTCATGCCAGTAGCTGGAGAAGGATCATGTGATGCTTGTGTGGAGTTACGCTGCACCAAAGATCATTTCCAATGTTTCGTTAGCATGATGACACTCAAATGTTAAGACTAGCAAGTAACATCCATTCAAATTAAACTCACCATGGTCTCAGGAGCAATCTCTGGATCAATGGCTATGGAGCCACGGGACCTCCCGCCACTAGATATCATCACCTGCTCTGGATTGTAAGGAATCTGGCTCGGGTTAAACTCCTCCCCTTTCCATGGATAGCCTTGGACAATTCGAAAGAATCAAGGTTATAAATATGCAAATGCATGCATATTTATAACTATAACGCTTTTGAACGGGAGACACATATTGGTTACGCATACTGATGATTCAAGACACATATATAGCTAGCTACCAAATTTCATGTCATTTGTGCAAATAATTAATGGGGGAGAAGGACATGTCATTTGTGCTCACCCATGAACGAAGGGGCAGAGCTCGTCAAACGCACGGCGAGGTCGTCAAACACCAAACCTCGCAGCGATGAAACAACTGCACATTTAAATCTACCCGATCAACACAATTATATATGATGTTTTTCATAACAAAATCGAAAAATATATGACCTAACTAATAATTCACAAATATATGACCACGTCGGCCTCTGGAAGGCCAAAGAGCACCTTTTCAGGAGGTTTCGGGGGTCGGGGTGTCATGTCGGTGTCGGGGTGCTGTTTCGGGGTCGGGGTGTCGTGTCGGGGTCGGGGTGTCGGGGTGT
>NC_041383.1:544050554-544088135 GCF_002162155.2 Triticum dicoccoides
CGGCGCGAGGCGGCGGGGGCGGGGGCGGCGCGGTGGGTGGACGATGTGGGCATCGGGGAGGAGGGAGGGAGAAGAGAGAGTAACGGGCGGGGGAGGGGGCTCGGACGTTAGTTAGGTTAGTTAGGTTAGCCTTTGCCGTCCGCCCCACCTTTGTCGTCCGCTTTTGTTCATCTTTGTCGTCTGCTGCGGACGGCAAAGAGGGGGGACGTTAAGTTTTTTCGTTAGTGGGTGCCACCTCCCTCTTTGCCGTCAGCCAGCGGACGGCAAAGAAATGGCCGATGGCAAAGACCTTCTTTGTCGTCTGCCATTTGTTTGCCGTCTGCTTCTTGGTAGCTGATGGCAAAGACCTTCTTTGTCGTCCGCTAGCTGACGGAAAAGAGATGGCGGACGGCAAATTCCCTGATTCCAGTAGTGATGGGGACAGATCGAGACGCTTAATAGGACTTTCACAAAGCACATACCTTGACAAAGTTTTGAAGAAGTTCAAAATGGATCAGTCAAATAAAGGGTTCTTCCCTATGTTACAAGGTGTAAAATTGAGTTAGACTCAAAGCCCGACCACTGCAGAAGATGGAGAGAAAATGAAAGTCATTCACTATGCCTTAGCCATAGGTTCTATCATGTATGCTATGCTGTGTACCAGACCTGATGTGTGCCTTGCCATAAGTTTGGCAGGGAGGTACCAAAGTAATCCAAGAGTGGATCACTGGACAACGATCAAGAACATCCTAAAGTACCTAAAAAGGACCAATGATATGTTTCTCGCTTATGGAGGTGATGAAAAGCTCGTCGTAAATGGTTATGTTGATGCTAGCTTCGCCACTGATCCGGATGACTATAAGTCACAAACCGGATACGTATTTATATTGTATGGTGGAGCTGTCAGTTGGTGCAGTTCCAGGCAGAGCGTCATGGTGGGTTCTACATGTGAAGCGGAGTACATAGCTGCTTCGGAAGCAGCACATGAAGGAGTCTGGATGAAGGAGTTCATATCCGATCTGGGTGTAATACTCAGTGCATCGGGTCCAATGAAAATATTTTGCGACAACACTGGAGGAATTGCCTTAGCAAAGGACTAGGTTTAACAAAAGAACCAAACACATCAAGAGACGCTTGAACTCCATTCGTGAAAAGGTCAAGGATGGAGACATAGATATTTGCAAAATACATACGGATCTAAATGTAGCAGACCCGTTGACTAAGCCTCTTCCATGAACAAAACATGATCAACACCAAGACTCCATGGGTGTTAGATTCATTACAATGTAATCTAGATTATTGACTCTAGTGCAAGTGGGAGACTGAAGTAAATATGCCCTAGAGGCAACAATAAAATTTTTATTTTATATTTCCTTATTCATGATAAATTTTTATTATTCATGCTAGAATTGTATTGATCGGAAACTTAAATGCATGTGTGGATACATAAACAGATACCATGTCCTTACTAGACTAGCTCGTTGATCGAAGATGGTTAAGGTTTCCTGACCATAGACATGAGTTTTCATTTGATAATGAGATCACATCATTAGGTGAATGATGTGGGGACAACACCCATTCGTTAGCTTAGCATATGATCGTTCTGTTTATTGCTACTGCTTTCTTCAATATCAAATACATGTTCCTTCGACCATGAGATCATGAAACTCCCGGATACCGGAGGAATACCTCGTGTGCTATCAAACATCACAACGTAACTGAGTGACCATAAAGATGCTCTATAGGTATCTTTGATGGTGTTTGTTGAGTTGGCATGGATCGAGATTGGAATTTGTCACTCTAAGTGTCGGAGAGGTATCTCTGGGCCCTCTCGGTAATACACATCACAATAAGCTTGCAAGCAAAATGACTAGGGAGTTAGTTACAAGATAATGTATTATGGAACGAGTAAAGAGGCTTGCCGATAACGAGATTGAACTAGGTATGGAGATACCGACGATCGAATCTTGGACAAGTAACATACTGACAGACAAAGGAAATTACATATGTTGTCATTACGGTTCGACCGATAAAGATCTTCATAGAATATGTAGGAATCAATATGGGCATCTAGGTTCTGCTATTGGTTATTGACTGAAGAGGTGTATTGGTCATGTCTACATAGTTCTCGAACCCGTAGGGTCGGCACGCTTAACGTTCGTTGACGATATAGTGTTATATGAGTTATATGATTTGGTGACCGGATGTTGTTCGGAGTCCCGGATGAGATCACAGACATGACGAGGAGCTTCGAAATGGTCCGGTGGTAAAGATTAGTATATAGGACGATGATATTTGGACACCAGAAGAGTTTTGGAAGGTACCGGGTAGTCATCGGATCACGAGAAGGGGTTCCGGGAGGCCCCGGGAGGTATATGGGCCTAATGGGCCAAGGGGAGGCACACACCAGCCCACAAGGGGGCTGGCGCGCCCTCTCCCTTGGCCGCCGGCCCTATGGATGGAAAGGAGGGAGGGCTAGCCCCTCTTTCTTCCTTCCACCTAAGAGGAAGGAAAGGGGGGGACACCTCCTCTTGCCTTCCTCCCACATGCAAAGAAGGAAGGGGGGTGGCTAGGGGCAGGAGCCCAAGTGGGATTCAGACCCACTTGGGGAGCCTCCTGGATGCCTCCCCTCTCCCCCACCTATATATGTGTGGGAGGTGGGCGCCACACAGAACCACGACAATCTCTTAGCCGTGTGCGGCGTCCCTCTCCACAGTTTCATCCCTCGGTCATATTTTTGTAGTGCTTAGGCGAAATCCTGCGGAGATAGCATCACCATCACCGTCACCATGCCGTCGTGCTGCCAGAACTCATCCACTACTTCGCCCGTCTTGTTGGATCAAGAAGGCGAGGACGTCACCGAGCTGAATGTGTGTTGAACGCGGAGGTGCCGTACGTTTGGTACTCGGCCGGTTGGATGGCGAAGAAGTTCGACTACATCAACCATGTAACTAAACGCTTCCACTTACGGTCTACGAGGGTACGTAGACACACTCTCCCCTCTCGTTGCTATGCATCTCCATGGATAGATCTTGCGTGTGCGTAGATTTTTTTATCTATTTTCTATGCAACGTTCCCCAAGTATGCATAGGTCTTGACAATGTTTTATTTTGTAGCCATCTCAGTCGTGTACGGTGTTCAAGAAGTTGGAGAAGAAAAACTTCACCGTCATGCATTGCTGGTTGAAGTTGAATAGGCAACCAAAGTGGAACCTATTCATAGCCAAGACCACTACCTAAGTCACCGAGGAAGAAACCGGGGACCCAACCGGCCCAACAAAACAACCGCCAAGAGGATTAGAAGCGGGTTCCGGGAAAGAAGTGGGAGGAGGAGAGGGCGAAGCAATAAAGTGTGGTTGCCAAGTTGATGGAAAAGTTCGAGGACATCTTGTCGAAGCAGGATCCATATGTCAAGCGGTCCAACATCAAGGAGGAGAAAAAGACGGAGAGATTCAAACTATTGATGGAGACGACCTAGAAGAAGCTGGCGCACGAAGAGAAAAGGGCCTCGATCGAGGAGAAGAAGGCCATGCTTGAAAAAAGAAGATGAAGATCGGAACCGATGCGGAGGACGCCAATATGTTGTCCTTGAAGGTGGAGTCTTTGGATGCAGACGCAACAATCATCATGCAAGCCGTCCGCTAGAAGATGTTGCAGCGACAACATGAGGAGTCGGAGGCGGCGGACAAAGAGAAGGAGGCTGCTTACGCGGCGTGACGACACCTTGAGCGTGAAGGAGGGTCAGATCGGCAGGGCCAAAAATGTCTATTTTTTGCACGGGCCGACGGATGGATATTCTTTTGTCACGGGCATATAAAAACTTAAGCATACTTGCCTTTTTTTATGTGATCGGGCATGTGATCCGACATGGTGCGATCTAGCGCGCTATGGATCAGACTTTTATTTGAATTTCAAATTGTTGTTTACTGGCAGACATATACACGATAGAATTGGATGGCGGTCTCCTTCATCAGTGTCCGTGGACTGGTCCCCCTGTCTGCGGACATATGACGGAGCGAATTTACAGGTCATCGTTGGAGATGCCCTAACAAGCGCATACCTATCTTCCTTGGGGCAGAAATCTGCCATGATTAGTGATGAATAGATCGGAAGTTTTCCTCAAAACAAAGTGAAATAGTTAAACTCACTTCTCCAAAATAATCAAATTTTCTGAAATAATGAAATGTTGGCATCATTTGGATGTTGCCTAGAATTGTTTATTTAGTATGTTTACATTACCTATATATGAATACAGAAATCCAAATTTATTACATATACATAGTGTATAGATATCCCAGAATACATAGGGAGGTAGAGCAGTAGGAGCATCGCTAGAAAGGCTTTTGCGCGTCGATCAATTCAGACCCAAGCACCTAGCAAGTGAGGTTGTTCCCTGGGTCGACGTTGAACTGCTTGCAGTACTCCGTGTAGTAGCCCGCCCGCGCGCTCACCAAGTCTGGCCTCTTTCCGTCGCACTCCACGTCGCCGTTGATTTTCCTGGTCGTCTCGCCGAACCCCTGCGGCACGGCCTGGTGCACGTTGGTCATCCAGAACCAGAACGCCGCCTTGAACGTTAACGCCTGGTCCTGCGCCACCGTGTCCGGGCTGTTGAGCCCGTCGAACCCGGTGCTCTCCCCGGCCGCCCCGTAGTTGTAGTTCCACGACAGCTGCAGCGGCCCGCGCCCGTAGTACGCCTTCCCCGGGGTACACGGCCATTGCGTGTTCGTCTCGTCGCAGTAATCCTTGCTCGCCCCTCCGTTCTCCTCGATGGAGCACATGTCTGCACACAAGTTACATACAGCCAGCTTAATCATGGAGAGGTAAATTCCTCCAGTGTTGGTAGTAGTAGTTAGTTGGAGCTTGGAGGTGAACTTACGCCCAGTCTCGTGGATGAAGTGAGCGAAGAAGGCGGCTATCTCCCTCTTGCCGTCGTCGCTGGTGCTGCCTTTCCCGAAGTCGGGGTTCGCCTGGGCGCCGTCCAGGAAAAACTGGCGCGTGTAAAAGCTCTTGCCGGGGCACCCCTCGTCGGCTGCCTGGGACTTGATCCCGTCGAAGAACGCATCGGTGACGACGCTCTCCACGGGATCGCCGCTCCCGCCGCCGCTCGCCGTGCACGGGCCCGACCGACAATCTTGTCCGCAGTACCTGTCATCGGTCCCGCAATAACCGTACTTGCTGCAGCACTCGTTCGGCTGGCAGCCGCAGTTCTGCGCCGCCACCAGTCCGGCGCCAGATAGGACTAGTGCTGCTAGCCCGAGAGCCAAGATCGCCATGGGGGACTTCGCCATGTCGAATCAAGGTTTGCTTGTTGAGGCCCTAGTAGCTGCTTGCTTACGAGGTGACTGTGCATGGCAAGGCGCGGTGGCAAGCGGTTTATATAGAATAATAGACACAGCAGGTTTGATCTTGTGGACGACTATGGCGTCAAGGTTGGACTAGATCAAACCAACCTTCGTTCACAGATTCACACGGCTTGTCGACTATCATGACTTTTCTTTGCAGGTGTCATGTTTCAAAGCTTAGTCTGATGCGTACCCTGCACGCCCGTGCACTTGCTGTCTCGCCGTACGAGAGTTCGGCAGGTTCAGACCAAATGCTCGTCGTGTTGATCGGGGAACATCTGTGCTAACTGCTCAGTAGTCATTTCTTCTCTCTGCGCGGCCAGGAGTGAGTTACGCATGCATATCCGGGTTCACGGAAGCTTCACAGAAAGCGCGAATTTATTGATACCCAGCAACACAGCAGAAAACAGCTTGATCGGTCTAGAAAGGAAGACTCTTCATGTTCAGTCCACTGTGGAAATGCTGGGTCATTCGACGGCTAAAGTAGGTGCCTGTTGCTGTCAAAGATTGCCAAGAGCAACTACAACCATAAATCGCAAAATCCGTCCCCGAACACGTCCGCGCACATTGACCGATCAACACACAAAAAATCGTTTCCACAATCAGATACCCCATTTACAAATAATCAAATCCATATGATCGCATGCAACTGCCAGCGACCGTCCTTGTTGTTCCGGCCATGTCCATGTCCGGCAGCCGGCTGCGCTCCTCGGAATGAAGGTGTGGTTGCCAAAAGAGGTAGAGTAGGGCATGGGACATGCACCGACGTGTCACATTCCCTACTCTTTCTCGTCGGATCCCGGAGCCTGCACATCGTCGGTGACGTGAGATTGACTATGGATCCATCATGGTTGGAGGCCGACACGTCCGCCGCGACGATTGCGGCGCCAAGGGGTCACCACCCACCCGTTGCGGCGCCAAAGAGGCGACTCTGCCTCGACGACGTCTGCCGTGAGGGCTGTCGCGGTCTCCCGCTCGCTGCCTCGCACGACGGGCGCACCGCGCTATATTTTCATTAGACGTGAAGTGACTGGGCACCTCCGCCTAGGCGCGTCAACGAAGCGGTTGTGCATCTGCCATGACATTCGGACGCCAGACAGACCGCTCCGCCTCCGGCAAGGCAGCGGCGATGCACCTCGCACCGGATCCATACACCATATTGGGGTCGCAATGGATTCTCACTGAATGGAGTCTGTCCCTGTTGGTCAGACTCCTCCCAAGGGTGGCGTAGCACAATGCAGGGTCGTGTGGGACGAGTTCCCAGTCAACAGATCGGGAGGTGCGGGACTTGAATCAGCTACTCGCCATGCCGGAGAAGGCCGGAGATCGCCAGAAAAGGGAGCTTGGGGTGGAGGGGAGTGGAGGGGGAATGGAGTGGAGCGAAATGTGTCTAGGGTTTCGTCCGAAGTGCGGATAGGGTTCAATATATGTGGGGTCGGGTGGCCACTGTCGGATTGATCCGAGGTGGTGGGTGCATCTAGGCGTCCCATATCCGTCCTAGATATGGGTTGGATATGTGAGTTGCCAGTTAGTCTGGGCGTTTGGGCCGGATTTGCCATGTTTGGTTTGGTGGCAATTTTGCGTCCGATGAGTGTTCGGGCAGCCGGCTGATGACCCACAAGTGTAGGGGATCTATCGTAGTCCTTTCGATAAGTAAGAGTGTCGAACCCAACGAGGAGCAGAAGGAAATGATAAGCGGTTTTCAGTAAGGTTTCCTCTGTAAGCACTGAAATTGTATGTAATAGATAGTTTTGTGATAAGGTAAATTGTAACGAGTAACAAGCAATGAAAGCAATGAAAGCAATGTAACAAAGGATAAGCCTGGACAATTTCTTATAATGAGGAAGGAGCTCCCGAGGACACATGAGAATTATTGTTCGGTACTTCGATAATTTGATATGTGGGTGGACCGGTGCTTGGGTACTGGCCTTACTTGGACAAGCATCCCACTTATGATTAACCCCTATTGCAAGCATCCGCAACTACAAAAGAAGTATTAAGGTAAATCTAACCACAGCATTAAACATATGGATCCAAATCAGCCCCTAACGAAGCAACGCATAAACTAGGGTTTAAGCTTCTGTCACTCTAGCAACCCATCATCTACTTATTACTTCCCAATGCCTTCCTCTAGTCCCAAATAATGGTGAAGTGTCATGTAGTCTACGTTCACATAACACCACTAGAGGAAAAGACAACATACATCTCATCAAAATATCGAACGAATACCAAATTCACATGACTACTAATAGCAAGACTTCACCCATGTCCCCAGGAACAAACGTAACTACTCACAAAGCATATTCATGTTCATAATCAAAGGAGTAATAATATGCATTAAGGATCTGAACATATGATCTTCCACCAAGTAAACCAATTAGCATCAACTACAAGGAGTAATCAACACTACTAGCAACCCACATGTACCAATTTGTGGTTTTGATACAAGATTGGATACAAGAGATGAACTAGGGTTTTGAGAGGAGATGGTGCTGGTGAAGATGTTAATGGAGATTGACCCCCTCTCGATGAGAGGATCGTTGGTGATGATGATGGTGATGATTTCCCCCTCCCGGAGGGAAGTGTCCCCAGTAGAACAGTTCCGTCGGAGCCCTAGATTGATTCCGCCAAGGTTCCGCCTCGTGGCGGTGGAGTTTCGTCCGTAAGCTTGCCCAAGATTTTTTCCAGGGTAAAAGCCCTCATATAACAGAAGATGGACACCGGGGGGGGCACCAGGGGGCCCAGGAGATAGGGGCACGCCCAGTAGGGGTGGGCGCGCCCCCCACCCTCCTGGCCAGGGTGTGGGCCCCCTGATGTATTTCTTCCGCTCAATAATTCTTATTAATTCCAAAAACATGCTTCGTGGAGTTTCAGGACTTTTGGAGCAGTGCAGAATAGGTTTTCAATGTTTGCTCCTTTTCCAGCCAGAATTCCAGCTGTCGGCATTCCCCCTCTTCATGGTAAACCTTGTAAAATAAGGGAGAATAGCCATAAGTATTAAGATATAATGTGTAATAACATCCCATAATGCAACAAATATTGATATAAAAGCATGATGCAAAATGGACGTATCAACTCCCCCAAGCTTAGACCTCGCTTGTCCTCTAGCGGAAGCCGATATCGAAAAATATGTCCACATGTTTAGAGATAGAGGTGTCGATAAAAATAAAATACGGACATGAGGGCATCATGATCATTCTTGTAATATGTCAGGACCCCGACTCGATGTCACATCGATCTAGCTGGTAACACCTCATATCACTTTGCGGCCTCACGCACGGTATTCCACGGGTGTCGTCTTACCTTTTCCCGGGACCGTTTGCGCCTTTTGGCTCACGTATATGATAGTGTCGCTAGCATCCATATGATAAAGAGCCCGGGCTGACATGACTAGTCGTAAACCCAAAGTGGCACAGACTTACAGGGACAGGCATCCATGACCCAGCTTCGAACGTGTCGGTCATCAGCAAGTGGGTCCGGGCTGTAGCACTGGGCTAGCAGGACTCCGGTAAACCGGGCTGTAGCGGGCTAACAGGACTCCGGTACTCAAAGCGTGACATTTCCCCGAAGGGACAGACACAGGAACGAAGAAGGACACATGCCGGCCAGCCTAAGTGTTCCAGAGCAGTAGCAAGCTACCATGGCTCAGCGGTAACACTAGGAGACATTTCCCGGTAAGAGAGGCTACTAAAGATAAACAACTAGATAGTCAGATCCCACACATACCCAGCATTTCAATCATACACACAATATGCTCGATATGTGCAAATACAACGAAGCATCACAACATGACTCTACGACACAAGTACTTTATTTAAGGCTCAGTGAGCCATACATAACATACACAAAGGTATGGGTCTCATGACCCAACATACAAGTCATACAGTCATACAAACCAGCAGCGGAAGTAACTTGTCTGAGTACAGACAACTAGTAAAATAGAAGAGGCTTGGAAAGCCTAGCTATACTACGTGGTCCTTCACAAGCTCAGGGTCACCACCTGGGTCTTTAGCCTACTCGTTGATGTCAACGTCTACATAGAACCCATCAGAAGGGGTTGCAGCGTCTTCTGTAAAAATGTAGATTATAGCAACATGAGTACAAAGGTACTCAGCAAGACTTACATCAGATCCTACATACATGCATCGTATCAAGAAGGGTTGGTGGAGTTATTGCAGCAAGCCAGCTTTGACTCTTGGCTAGGCTATCCTACGATAATCCAACTTGAAATGGTTTTGCGCACACGAGTCCACTACTCACCACTTCAATACACTACCGAGGATCCACCTCCGTCTTCCTACGGAAGAGCCATCCTCGGCACTCACACTTATCTTGAGGTTTTTAACAGTTTCCATTTACTTGTCTATGAACTGTATAGGCAACCAAGTAGTCCTTTACCGCGGACGCGGCTATTCGAATAGATTATGATAACCCTGCAGGGGTGTACTTCTTCATACATGTTTCCACCACTTAGCGTCTGCACACGACATGTGCTCGGCAGACTTCAAGCGAAAGCCGACGTGGGTGTAGACCACGACCTACCTAAACACTTAAGCCTCTAGTCCAGGTTTATCGCCTATTCAGGTTCCATCCGCAGGGAGTCCGGCCGGGGTTTCCCATACGGCCCTGAACGATGTGAACAGGGTTCCCGAGATACCTAACGGGTATTCGGTACACCGTGCCACGTACCTACCGCATCACAGCCCACCCCTACGGTCAGCGCTGTCCACGGCCTCCAGTAGGCTACAAACACCAGAAACTACTTGCAACTCCTGGACAGAGAGCTAGGGTGAATAAGAAGCCGAGCGGGGTCATATTTCAGGGCCCAATGCATGGTAGTAGCTGTATCTTAAATCACGCATACAGATCTCAGTGCTTAAGGTCGGCTTCAATGAAACAACCCACCATGTACTCCTACATGGCCTCTCATCGATACCTTTACCAAATCGTGTTCACCACACCACTCTCATTACCGAGATAAACATTTCACTCTAGCCCATCACCCAGATGAACCAGACCTGACACGACTCTAAGCATAGCAGGCATAGCAAGGTAGGAACAACACATACATATGGCTCAAACAACTCCTACACATGCTAGTGGGTTTCATCTAGTTACTGTGGCAATGACAGGTCATGCAGAGGAAATGGGTTCAACTACCGTAGCACACAGCAGTTTGAAACGCGTTGTCTTAATGCAGTAAAAGAGATCAGGAGCGAGAACATGGGATTGTATCGATATGATCAAATGGTTGGTTGCTTGCCTGATGGTTCGATGCACGGATACGGTTCTTCGTTAGGGTAATCACGGTACTCCTCGGGGACAGAACCTGTCGCAAAGGGCATCGATACACAAGCATCACCAAACAATGTGCAACAATATGATGCATGCATGAAACATGGCAATATGAGTGTATTGGGCTAATGCAACTAAAGCCAGAAGGGTTTGAACAAATTTGAATCAAAGATTCAAATTCCAAATTCAAATATGGCCTTTTAAAGTGCCTTTTCTTGTTCTGCTTAAAACATCAATTTAACTTGTTTGATCATGCATGAAAATAGTACAGATGGATAGATTGGATTTTTCTGATCATTTTTCATATATAATTTGTCCAATTTGGAGTTACAGGATAAAAGTTATGAATTTTTGAAGTTTAAATAATATTCTGGAATTTCGTGATTTAAATTAAATCCAGAAAATCAATTACTGCGTCAGCCTGACGTCAGTGTGACGTCAGCAGGTCAACGGAACTGGTCCAGGTCAAACCTAACAGTGGGTCCCGCATGTCAGGGTGATTATTTTAATTAAAACTTAATTAAAACTAATCCTGTTTAATTAACAGGGCTGGGCCCCACCTGTCATTGACTCAGGGGAGTCAACCAGGGCCCACCCGTGGTCAAACCCGAGTCGGCTGCACCGGCGTTTAGCCGCCGGCGAGCCCGACGCGGCGGCGGAAGTGGTTTTGGTCATTTCGGCCACCAAACGGACTGCGGAGACCACCGGAGTGGAGCTGAGGCCAACCCGCAGCTCTTGGCGGAGCCCGTTGGGGTCGGGGTGGCCGGAGTCGACGGCGGCGAGCTCGGCTGCGGCCGCCGGGGTTCGGTCGTGCACGGGAACGGTGCTGGAGCTCGAAGTCGAGCAAAGCGAGGCGCTAGGGATGCTCTACGGGGTCTTGCGAACTTGTTGGACTCGCCGGGGTGACCAAATGGTCACCGGAGCTGTGTCGACGGCGAGCTCGGCGACGGCGGAGGTTCGGGCATGGTGGGGAGGTGGCTACGGTGAGGGAACGAGGGGAAGGAGAGGGGGAAACGGTGGCGTAGCTCACCGCGGTTGTAGTGGGCGTTGAAGCGGGCTCGGGGACGCACTGGAGACGGCGAATTCGACGGCGACGGTGGTCGGAGCCCGAAGAGGGGAACGGCGACGTGGCGGCGATGCAGGGCTTCCGGGGAGCTGTGGAGCGGTGGGGAGGAAGAGGGAGTCGTGGCGGAGCTCCTGAGCTAGTCGGGGGAGCGAGGGGTGGTCGGAGACGGTGGCTATGGCGAACGGCGGCGAGTGTGGTGTTCGGCCGGGCGAGAGAGAGAGCGAGGGAGAGGAGAGGAGAGCCGGGGGAGAGTGAGAGAGAGCAGGGGGGAGGGCGTGGCGTCGTCCAGGGAGTCGAGCGAGGAGGGGAGGCCAGGCAAGCAGGCGAGCAGGTGGCGTGGCGCGGTGGCCATGCGCGCGCGCCGGCCACACTCCCCTCCCTCTGTCGGGGCGAAGACGACAGAGGAGGGAGGTGGGCTGGGCCGGCTGCCGGCTGGGCCAGCCAGCTGGCTGGGCCGCACAGTGGAGGAGCCCAGGTAAGCTCCTCCTGTTATATATTTTTCTGTTTTTGTTTTATTTAATATATCTGCAACTTTGTTGAATTAAAAAAAATACCTAGGCAAGTTCAAAAATCACCAAACTATTCCTGGCCCATAGTTGGATTATTTCCAACATGAAACATTTTAGTTTGGAGATATTTGAGCATTTAAATATTTTATATTATTTTAAATGCCCAAATTCAAATATTTATGAATTAATTCAAAAACCCTAAGATGGCCTAGGAAAATGTGCACCACTTTTGGCAGAGGTTCTGAACCAAGACAAAAATGATGGGCATTTTAGAAGGGCATTTCAGGTTCATTGAAAATTATTTTAGTAAACCCTAGTTGGTTTCAGAGGGGACTGGGGGTTCTGTCATCCCCATTTCAAGTTTCTGATGAAAGAGTAAACATGATGCAACACTCTAATGCATGACTAGCTAGGTTGTGACAACTCACCCCCACTCAAAAGAATCTCGTCCCGAGATTTGGGTTCCTCCGGGAAGAAGGCGGGGTACTCGAGTCGAAGACGATCCTCCCTTTCCCAAGTTGCTTCATCCTCAGAATGGTGCGACCATTGAACCTTGAGAAACTTGATATTATGACGTCGGGTGGTACGTTCGGCCTGATCGAGGATGCGAACGGGGTACTCTCGATATGTAAGATTATCTTGGAGATCAAGCGTTTCGTGGTCCACTTCACGGATAGGATCCGAGAAGCAACGCCTGAGTTGAGAAACGTGGAAGACATCGTGAACTCTGGAGAGGTGCGGAGGTAGTTCCAACTGGTAGGCAACTTCTCCTCGTTTGGCAAGAATGCGAAAAGGTCCAATGTAACGAGGAGCCAATTTGCCTTTGATACCGAAACGATGGGTTCCCTTCAGAGGGGTGACCCGAAGATAAGCCTTCTCGTCAACCTCGAAAGTCATAGCCTTATGTTTTCGGTCATATTGACTCTTTTGACGAGATTGGGCTGTTTTCAACTTTTCACGAACGATACGAACTTGCTTTTCTGCTTCCTGAATCATATCCGGGCCAAAGAATTGTCTTTCCCCGGTCTCTGACCAGTTAAGGGGTGTTCGACATCGTCGTCCATAGAGAACTTCAAAAGGGGCTTTACCCAAGCTAGATTGATAGCTGTTGTTATAAGCGAATTCGGCAAATGGAAGGCACTTCTCCCAGTCCATTCCGAATGAGATAACAGAGGCTCGAAGCATGTCTTCTAGAATTTGGTTGACGCGTTCCACTTGACCACTCGACTGAGGGTGGAAAGCGGTGCTAAAGGAGAGACGAGTTCCCATAGCATTTTGGAAACTTTCCCAAAATCGAGAGGTGAAAAGACTTCCTCGATCCGAGTTAATTTCCAAAGGAACACCATGAAGAGACACTATTCGGGAGATGTATAAGTCTGCCAGTTGACTAGCGGTTATACTCTCACGAACAGGTAAGAAATGGGCTACTTTGGAAAGACGATCGACCACGACGAAAATAGCATTATTCCCTCTCTTGGTCCTGGGAAAACCGGTAATGAAATCCATACCAATTTTATCCCATTTCCATTCAAGAATAGATAGGGGTTGAAGGGTGCCAGCAGGCCGTTGATGCTCTGCTTTTACACGACGACAGACGTCGCAATTAGCAATATACTGAGCAATTTCTCTCTTCATCCTAGTCCACCAGAACCTCTGGCGTAGGCCCTGATACATCTTAGTACTACCGGGATGAATAGTGAGAGGAGATTCATGAGCCTCCTTAAGGATCAACTGCCGTAGATGCTGGTTCTTGGGAACCACTAGACGGTTCTCAAAGTACACAACACCATGATCATTTGTGGAGAAACAACTAGCACCTCCGCTAGCAATGTTCTCCTTGATCTTAGCTATTCCCTTATCTCGCTTCTGGGCAGCAATGATTTGATCCGTAAGAGTAGGTTTCGCCACCAAGGTGGAGAGAAATCCTTGAGGAACAATGTGAAGGTTAAGCTTCCGAAATTCCTCATGGAGAAGCGGTTGACTTTGTTGTAACATCAGATTGTTACAATAAGATTTACGACTTAGCGCATCAGCCATGACGTTGGCTTTCCCTGGGGTGTAGGTTATTCCTAAGTCGAAGTCTGTGATCAATTCAACCCAACGTCTCTGCCTGAGATTCAAATCTGGTTGGGTGAAAATATACTTCAGACTTTGGTGATCAGTGAATATTTCGCAATGATTACCGAGGAGGTAATGTCGCCAGGTCTTAAGTGCATAGACTACGGCTGCAAGCTCTAGATCATGAGTAGGATAATTCTCCTCATGTGGGTGCAATTGCCGTGAAGCGTAGGCAATTACGTGTCGATCTTGCATGAGAATGCATCCTAGTCCTTGTCGCGAGGCGTCGCAGTAGATAACAAAGTCCTTAGAGAAGTCTGGCGATACCAGTACGGGAGCAGAAGTCAGGCGTCTTTTCAGTTCCTGAAAGCTGTGCTCACATTGTGGAGTCCATTCGAACTTCTTATCTTTCTTGAGGAGTTCGGTTAGGGGTTTAGCAACCTTGGAGAAGTTCTCGACAAAGCGACGACAATAGCTCGCTAAGCCCAGAAAGCTCCGAACTTGCTTGACCGATTCAGGTGGAGTCCAGTTAAGGACGGCTTGAACTCGCTCAGGGTTAACAGCAATACCTTTACCAGATATTACATGACCCAGATAGGTCACTTCTGACAACCAGAATTCACATTTAGAAAATTTGGCATAAAGGCGATGCTCTCGAAGTTTCTGCAACACTAGCCTTAGATGTTCGGCATGTTCTTCCTCGTTCTTGGAGTAGATGAGTATATCATCGAGGTAAACCACGACGAATTTATCCAAATACTCCATGAAGATTGAGTTCATTAACCGAGAAAAGGTGGCTGGAGTGTTGGTTAAACCGAAGGACATGACGGTGTACTCGTATTGGCCATAACGAGTAACAAAGGCCGTTTTAGGAATGTCCCCGTTTCTGATTTTGATTTGATGGTAGCCCAACCTCAAATCCATTTTGGAGAAGACTGAGGATCCAGCGAGCTGATCGTACAGGTCGTTGATCCTGGGAAGTGGATATTTGTTCTTGATTGTGACCAAATTGACAGGTCGGTAATCTACAACCATCCGGTCCGTACCATCCTTCTTCTTGACGAACAGGACGGGGCAAGCCCACGGAGAAGAGCTAGGTCGGATGAAACCCTTTTTCAAGGACTCATCGAGTTGTTTCTTAAGTTCGGCTAGTTCTAGGGGTGCCATCTTATAAGGTCTTCTAGCAATCGGAACGGTTCCTGGAATGAGGTCTATTACAAACTCAACATCCCTGTCAGGTGGAACACCTGGCAATTCCTCTGGAAAGACATCCGGGAAGTCACGGACTACCGGAACGTCCTCAAGGTCTGGCAAAGGGCTGGCGTTAAGAGAATATAATTGTCGCTTGGCTATTCGGGTCAAGACATTGACTATCTTCCCCGAAGGATGGGTGAGTTGAACAGTCCTAGAGAAGCAATCAATTTGGGCATGATGAGCCGACATCCAGTCCATACCCAGAATGACATTAATATCTGAAGATTTAAGGGCTATCAAAGATGCAAGGAAAACAAGTCTGTCGACTTGGATTTCGTTCCCATGGCTTACTCTAGAAGTTTGCCATTTGGATCCCGGAGTTTGGATTACCATAGAGGTTGGCATATCACCGAATGCGATGTTATGCAAGCGAGCATAATTTTCAGATATAAAAGAATGAGAGGCTCCTGTATCGAAAAGAACAGATGCCGGGTGGCAGTTAACAAGAAGCGTACCGAGAACGACGTTGGGATCCTCTTGAGCTTCTTCAGCAGAGATACAGTTGACATGGCCACGCGAAGCGGTGACCGGTTTAGCATGAAACACTTTCCCTGTCGGCTTGCCACGGCCAACAGCTTTAGCAGATTGATTGGGGTTGGTCTGGGGACACTCACGCATATAGTGACCAGATTCCCCACACTTGAAACAAGTCACGGAACTGGTACGTGGAGGAGCATTGTTAGTTGGACCCCCATAGGGCTTGGCTGGAGCAGACTGTTGAACGGGGCGAGGCGCCTGGAAGGATGGCCTCGGTGTGAACCTGGGTGGCAGGGCGGTGTTGGGTACCCACACGCGGCGCTTCTGAGGACCAGCACCGGATGAGGAACCCGTGTCACGTCCATGCTTGCGTGTTGCGTCATAGTCAGTCTGACCAGTTTCAGCACTGATGGCTTTGTTGACAAGTTTCGAAAAAGATGTGCACTCATGCAGACGGAGGTCACGGCGAAGCTCAGGACTAAGGCCCTTACGGAACCTTGCTTGCTTCTTGGCGTCAGTAGACACTTCCTCAGTTGCATATCGGGCGAGATTACCAAACTCCCTGCTATAGGCATCCACAGAAAGTCGGCCTTGGGTGAAACTGCAAAATTCTTCACGTTTACGGTCCATGAGACCCTCCGGAATGTGATGTTCACGGAAAGCCTCGCTGAACTCAGCCCAAGTAGTGACATGGCCCGCTGGGCGCATAGCTCCATAATTCTCCCACCATAGACTGGCGGGGCCTTCAAGATGATATGAAGCAAAGGTGACCTTGTCAGCCTCCGCTACCAGCGCGGAACGCAGTTTATGGGAGATACTGCGAAGCCAGTCATCAGCGTCGAGAGGCTCGACGGAGTGGTGGAACGTGGGTGGATGCAATTTGATAAAATCACTGAGTGACACCACGTTAGCCCTCTGATGGTGTGCTGTATTCTGTTCAATACGCTCCAACAAACGGTTCGTCTCCCGCTTGTTTCTCTCAGCTTCCATCATCACCTCGGCTAGTGAAGGAGGATGAGGCAGATTTACATCCCTGGCTTCACTGCCTTCGGCCTGCTCTTGAGAAGCAGGGTTAGCGCGCGTGTTGACCATCCTAGGAAATCAAGACAATGTTTTAGTCAGGATGGTAAAATTCCGACATAGGATTTATAATGTAAGAAATAACTCGGAATGCAGGATGATCATCCGTATGACATGGTAGATACAGAAACTGCTTCTTTATTCCATCGTCATACACACCATACAGGGTTTAGTACAAGACCAAACAGAGT
This sequence comes from Triticum dicoccoides, assembly GCF_002162155.2. Taxonomy (NCBI): domain Eukaryota; kingdom Viridiplantae; phylum Streptophyta; class Magnoliopsida; order Poales; family Poaceae; genus Triticum; species Triticum dicoccoides. The sequence continues at coordinate 544,067,805 of NC_041383.1, forward strand.
ACTATTACGGTGAAAAGAGGATTACATCTCATCGGAGACATTCCAAGCTCCTATACATTATTTTTCTACATCTCCGGAAAGAGTACAAACTAGGTCATATCCCACGAGTCACGCGGGACGATAGACGACACAGCTAGTGCGAACTAGTGGTACTACCACTAACTCAGACCGATCCGTAGTAGTCCTCGTAAAAGTCACCTCCATAGCCTGGGAGTTCAACATGATCATCCGGAAACAGACGGTCTCGCGGAGCTTGTGGACCATAGGGGCTAGGATGAGGCCTTGGACCAACAAACGGTGGCCTGCGGGGACCGCGAGGTGGGGTGATGCCTCCTACATCACGCCAAACCATCACGTCTGGCAGAGCAGATCTCACAGGATAGAGATCGCGCATATCTGAATATCCAGCTTGCACCGCCGGTGTGAACCGAGTCAAAGTGGCCCAGTGGTCAGCACGGGTGTTGAAGAGCTCTAGCCTTAAGGCCCGATTTTCTCGGTCCTTATCCTCGAGCATCTCAGCAGTGGTGCGAGTCCGTGAATCCTCCTGAGTGGGGTCAGCATAGATAGCCTGGAGATACCCTTGTGCTCCCGGAAGTGATCCTGGCATATACCGGAAATCAGAGTCCCGAAATATACCAGATCTGACTCGCATAATGGTCATCATAGAGTAGGCGGCGTCCTGCACAGCCATCTCAATGGTAACCCCGAGTCCATAAGAGCAGTGAAGAGGCTCGGTGGATCTAGGATAAGATGGAAATATCCTGACAGTGCAGAGATACTGGCTCTGATTAAAATCTCGGAATTGCTCTTCGACCGTGTACTCGGGATACCAGCGATATCCAGCCTCAGTCATTACCCTGACCAACTTAGCAGTATGGCCGGGTACATCTAGGCATCGAGTCAGGCGAACCACTTGATTGAGGTCGCGAGTGGCCATCTGAAAGCACAATCATAATGCAAGGGCATTAGAATTTCTAGCAAAATTTCGGTAGCATAACAGCTGTAAATGCTCAAGAAGGATTTTGAGACATTTGACAAAGGATTTCATACACACTCAACATCATCATATCAAAGTTCTGAATCCATTCTGGCAACATAATGTGCTAGTAGAACTGAACTAGGCTGGTAACCATCAAACTTATAAGGTACTACTGATTAGTAACTCGTGATCCTGATAGAGAGAACAGATCCTAATTCCTTAACCCCCGGTGGAAGAATGGACTGACTCAGATCAGAAAGTCATAAGGTAAAGGAGTAAAAAGAGCCTTACGTTCCATCCCACAAACAATTCCCCTACATATAACTAAAGAATTTCTAGACTCAACATCGACCAGTTTGGCTTGGAGAACCTACAGGCAGTCCAGCTCTAATGCCAACGCTGTCAGGACCCCGACTCGATGTCACATCGATCTAGCTGGTAACACCTCATATCACTTTGCGGCCTCACGCACGGTATTCCACGGGTGTCGTCTTACCTTTTCCCGGGACCGTTTGCGCCTTTTGGCTCACGTATATGATAGTGTCGCTAGCATCCATATGATAAAGAGCCCGGGCTGACATGACTAGTCGTAAACCCAAAGTGGCACAGACTTACAGGGACAGGCATCCATGACCCAGCTTCGAACGTGTCGGTCATCAGCAAGTGGGTCCGGGCTGTAGCACTGGGCTAGCAGGACTCCGGTAAACCGGGCTGTAGCGGGCTAACAGGACTCCGGTACTCAAAGCGTGACATTTCCCCGAAGGGACAGACACAGGAACGAAGAAGGACACATGCCGGCCAGCCTAAGTGTTCCAGAGCAGTAGCAAGCTACCATGGCTCAGCGGTAACACTAGGAGACATTTCCCGGTAAGAGAGGCTACTAAAGATAAACAACTAGATAGTCAGATCCCACACATACCCAGCATTTCAATCATACACACAATATGCTCGATATGTGCAAATACAACGAAGCATCACAACATGACTCTACGACACAAGTACTTTATTTAAGGCTCAGTGAGCCATACATAACATACACAAAGGTACGGGTCTCACGACCCAACATACAAGTCATACAGTCATACAAACCAGCAGCGGAAGTAACTTGTCTGAGTACAGACAACTAGTAAAATAGAAGAGGCTTGGAAAGCCTAGCTATACTACGTGGTCCTTCACAAGCTCAGGGTCACCACCTGGGTCTTTAGCCTACTCGTTGATGTCAACGTCTACATAGAACCCATCAGAAGGGGTTGCAGCGTCTTCTGTAAAAATGTAGATTATAGCAACATGAGTACAAAGGTACTCAGCAAGACTTACATCAGATCCTACATACATGCATCGTATCAAGAAGGGTTGGTGGAGTTATTGCAGCAAGCCAGCTTTGACTCTTGGCTAGGCTATCCTACGATAATCCAACTTGAAATGGTTTTGCGCACACGAGTCCACTACTCACCACTTCGATACACTACCGAGGATCCACCTCCGTCTTCCTACGGAAGAGCCATCCTCGGCACTCACACTTATCTTGAGGTTTTTAACAGTTTCCATTTACTTGTCTATGAACTGTATAGGCAACCAAGTAGTCCTTTACCGCGGACGCGGCTATTCGAATAGATTATGATAACCCTGCAGGGGTGTACTTCTTCATACATGTTTCCACCACTTAGCGTCTGCACACGACATGTGCTCGGCAGACTTCAAGCGAAAGCCGACGTGGGTGTAGACCACGACCTACCTAAACACTTAAGCCTCTAGTCCAGGTTTATCGCCTATTCAGGTTCCATCCGCAGGGAGTCCGGCCGGGGTTTCCCATACGGCCCTGAACGATGTGAACAGGGTTCCCGAGATACCTAACGGGTATTCGGTACACCGTGCCACGTACCTACCGCATCACAGCCCACCCCTACGGTCAGCGCTGTCCACGGCCTCCAGTAGGCTACAAACACCAGAAACTACTTGCAACTCCTGGACAGAGAGCTAGGGTGAATAAGAAGCCGAGCGGGGTCATATTTCAGGGCCCAATGCATGGTAGTAGCTGTATCTTAAATCACGCATACAGATCTCAGTGCTTAAGGTCGGCTTCAATGAAACAACCCACCATGTACTCCTACATGGCCTCTCATCGATACCTTTACCAAATCGTGTTCACCACACCACTCTCATTACCGAGATAAACATTTCACTCTAGCCCATCACCCAGATGAACCAGACCTGACACGACTCTAAGCATAGCAGGCATAGCAAGGTAGGAACAACACATACATATGGCTCAAAAAACTCCTACACATGCTAGTGGGTTTCATCTAGTTACTGTGGCAATGACAGGTCATGCAGAGGAAATGGGTTCAACTACCGTAGCACACAGCAGTTTGAAACGCGTTGTCTTAATGCAGTAAAAGAGAGCAGGAGCGAGAACATGGGATTGTATCGATATGATCAAATGGTTGGTTGCTTGCCTGATGGTTCGATGCACGGATACGGTTCTTCGTTAGGGTAATCACGGTACTCCTCGGGGACAGAACCTGTCGCAAAGGGCATCGATACACAAGCATCACCAAACAAGGTGCAACAATATGATGCATGCATGAAACATGGCAATATGAGTGTATTGGGCTAATGCAACTAAAGCCAGAAGGGTTTGAACAAATTTGAATCAAAGATTCAAATTCCAAATTCAAATATGGCCTTTTAAAGTGCCTTTTCTTGTTCTGCTTAAAACATCAATTTAACTTGTTTGATCATGCATGAAAATAGTACAGATGGATAGATTGGATTTTTCTGATCATTTTTCATATATAATTTGTCCAATTTGGAGTTACAGAATAAAAGTTATGAATTTTTGAAGTTTAAATAATATTCTGGAATTTCCTGATTTAAATTAAATCCAGAAAATCAATTACTGCGTCAGCCTGACGTCAGTGTGACGTCAGCAGGTCAACGGAACTGGTCCAGGTCAAACCTGACAGTGGGTCCCGCATGTCAGGGTGATTATTTTAATTAGAACTTAATTAAAAACTAATCCTGTTTAATTAACAGGGCTGGGCCCCACCTGTCATTGACTCAGGGGAGTCAACCAGGGCCCACCCGTGGTCAAACCCGAGTCGGCTGCACCGGCGTTTAGCCGCCGGCGAGCCCGACGCGGCGGCGGAAGTGGTTTTGGTCATTTCGGCCACCAAACGGACTGCGGAGACCACCGGAGTGGAGCTGAGGCCAACCCGCAGCTCTTGGCGGAGCCCGTTGGGGTCGGGGTGGCCGGAGTCGACGGCGGCGAGCTCGGCTGCGGCCGCCGGGGTTCGGTCGTGCACGGGAACGGTGCTGGAGCTCGAAGTCGAGCAAAGCGAGGCGCTAGGGATGCTCTACGGGGTCTTGCGAACTTGTTGGACTCGCCGGGGTGACCAAATGGTCACCGGAGCTGCGTCGACGGCGAGCTCGGCGACGGCGGAGGTTCGGGCGTGGTGGGGAGGTGGCTACGGTGAGGGAACGAGGGGAAGGAGAGGGGGAAACGGTGGCGTAGCTCACCGCGGTTGTAGTGGGCGTTGAAGCGGGCTCGGGGACGCACTGGAGACGGCGAATTCGACGGCGACGGTGGTCGGAGCCCGAAGAGGGGAACGGCGACGTGGCGGCGATGCAGGGCTTCCGGGGAGCTGTGGAGCGGTGGGGAGGAAGAGGGAGTCGTGGCGGAGCTCCTGAGCTAGTCGGGGGAGCGAGGGGTGGTCGGAGACGGTGGCTATGGCGAACGGCGGCGAGTGTGGTGTTCGGCCGGGCGAGAGAGAGAGCGAGGGAGAGGAGAGGAGAGCCGGGGGAGAGTGAGAGAGAGCAGGGGGAAAGGCGTGGCGTCGTCCAGGGAGTCGAGCGAGGAGGGGAGGCCAGGCAAGCAGGCGAGCAGGTGGCGTGGCGCGGTGGCCGTGCGCGCGCGCCGGCCACACTCCCCTCCCTCTGTCGGGGCGAAGACGACAGAGGAGGGAGGTGGGCTGGGCCGGCTGCCGGCTGGGCCAGCCAGCTGGCTGGGCCGCACAGTGGAGGAGCCCAGGTAAGCTCCTCCTGTTATATATTTTTCTGTTTTTGTTTTATTTAATATATCTGCAACTTTGTTGAATTAAATAAAATACCTAGGCAAGTTCAAAAATCACCAAACTATTCCTGGCCCATAGTTAGATTATTTCCAACATGAAACATTTTAGTTTGGAGATATTTGAGCATTTAAATATTTTATATTATTTTAAATGCCCAAATTCAAATATTTATGAATTAATTCAAAAACCCTAAGATGGCCTAGGAAAATGTGCACCACTTTTGGCAGAGGTTCTGAACCAAGACAAAAATGATGGGCATTTTAGAAGGGCATTTCAGGTTCATTGAAAATTATTTTAGTAAACCCTAGTTGGTTTCAGAGGGGACTGGGGGTTCTGTCATCCCCATTTCAAGTTTCTGATGAAAGAGTAAACATGATGCAACACTCTAATGCATGACTAGCTAGGTTGTGACATAATAGCAACATATATAGATTTTATCATATGATTTCTTATACTCAAGTAACAATCAATTCACAATGTCGTATGGTTCAAAAACTTCATTGAGAACTAACAAACTATAATCTCAGTCATTGAAGCAATTGCAATTTATCATAACATTAGAAAGAGTCAACAATAGAGCCTTTTCAGCAAGTCCACATACTCAACTATCTTGTAGTCTTCTACAATTGCTAACACTCACGCAATACTTGTGGTTATGGAGTTTCAGCTGGACACTGAGAAAGATAGGGGCTTATTATGTTGCCTCCCAACGTATTCACCTTTAGGTGATGTCAACAATAATAGTCTATGCTAACTTACATCCAGTTGGATATATATATATCATGATCTTTCAAACACGAGGAGTTTGCCAAAGGATAAAATGAAAAAGGGAAAGGTGAAGATCACCTTGACTCAAGCATAAAGTAAAAAACATAAAGTAAAAGATAGGCCCTTCGCAGAGGGAAGCAGAGGTTGTCATGTGCATTTAGGGTTGAATGCACGGAATCTTAATGCAAAAGAACGTCACTTTATATTGCCCCTTGTATGTGGACCTTTATTATGTAGTATGTCGCTTTTATTGCTTCCATAACAAGATCGTATAAAGCTTATTTTCTCTACACTAATAAGTCATACATATTTAGATAGCAATTTTTATTGCCTGCAACATGACAACTTACTTGAAGGATCTTACTCAATCCATAGGTAGGTATGGTGGACTCTCATGGCAAAACTGGGTTTAAGGATGTTTGGAAGCACAAGTAGTATCTCTACTTGGTGCAAGGAATTTGGCTAGCATGAGGGGAAAAGGCAAGCTCAACATGTTGGGTAGGTCAATAACAATATACTTTAACTGAGATGTGAGAAAACATAAGCCATTACGTTGTCTTTCTTGTCCAACGTCAACTCTTTTAGCATGTCATACTTAATGAGTGCTCCCAAATAATAAAAGATGTCTAAGATAATATATTTATATGTGAACCTCTCTTTCAATATCACTTCCTATTAATTGCAACGATGACCAAAACTACGTTTATCAACTCTCAACAACTTTTATGCCTCATACTTTCTATGTGTGAAGTCATCACTAACCATAAGATCAATATGAACTCTTTTATTCTTTCTACTTTCTTAGGATCATAGAAAGATAGCAAAGCCCTTGACTCTACACTAATCTTTATTATAGATAGCTCACGGACTCGATTACATAAAGAGATCACAAAGCAAAACTCAAAACTACTTGATAACAAAACTTCAATCTACTAGATCAAGATACTACTAAAAGGATCGAACTAAATAAAACGGTCAAGATAGGAGTGTGATGGTGATACGATACCGGGGCACCTCCCCCAAGCTTGGCAGTTGCCAAGGGGAGTGCCCATACCCATGTGATTATGTCCTCGGAGGTGGTGAAGTGGGAGTTGTTGATGATGTAGGCTTCTTCCTCAACTTTCGCTTGAGTATAGTGTTTTCCTCTTTAAGGTCCTTGATCTCCTGCTCAAGGCTTAATACTCTTTTGCACAATTCCTGTTTATTTTCCTGCAAGAGACAAAAAGGGATAAACTCGATCTTTGGCTTCTTTGCTCTATCAGGGAGGCTTGACTTTTTAAACTCCACATGCATGTCCCCAGGTTGAGGTAATGGGGCTTCGTCTTCGTCTGAACTAGTTTCCTCCTTTCCCTTAGGCTCATAGTCTTCCTCTTCCTCAGTGGTCCAGCCACCATGTTCCAAGTCCCCCTAGACCCTAGGGTTTGCGAGGAAATCAGCCACATAGCTTTCTCCCTCCGAGTCCTGGGACGACATATTGCTCCAAATCTGTAACAGAAATAGCTCGAAACGAAAACATAGGATATTTGCGTGATATGGTGGTCAAAACTTTCGGGAGTATATATAATGAATTTTTACCGACCAAAATACATAGTGTGCAAGAAAACGGAGTCCGGGAGGCACACGGGGTGTCCACGAGACAGGGGGCGCCCTCCACTCTCGTGGGGGCCTCGTGTCCCTCTCGGACTACTTCTTTCTTCCTAAAATTCTTAAATATTCCAAAACTGATAAAAATTTCCATTGGAGTTGTTTTGGAGTCGGTTTACTTACCGTACCACATACCTGTTCCTTTTCGGAGTCTCGAACGTTCTGGAAAGTGTCTGTTATGTATTCCTCCGGGGTTACGGTTTCAATAATATTAGTTTCAACACTGATAGGATTACCTGAAATATAATGTTTAATTCTTTGACTGTTCACCACCCTCGGACTTGTGCCTTCAAAGTTGTTGATTTTTATAGGACCAGAACGATAGACCTCCTCGGTAACATAAGGACCTTCCCATTTAGAGAGAAGTTTTCCTGCAAAAAATCTTAAACGAGAGTTGAATAATAACACATAATCTCCTACGTTAAACTCACGCTTTTGTATCCTTTTGTCATGCCAGCGTTTAACTTTTTCTTTGAATAGCTTAGCATTCTCATAGGTTTGGGTTCTCCATTCATCAAGTGAGCTAATGTCAAACAACCTCTTCTCACGGGCAAGTTTGAATTCATAGTTGAGCTCTTTAATAGCCCAATGTGCTTTATGTTCAAGTTCAAGAGGTAAATGACATGCTTTTCCATAAACCATTATTAAGGAGACATACCCATAGGATTTTTGTATGCAGTTCTATAGGCCCATAACGCATCATCAAGTTTTTTGGACCAATTCTTTCTAGATCTATTGACAGTCTTTTGCAAAATTAATTTGAGCTCTCTATTGCTCAACTCTACTTGACCACTAGACTGCGGATGATAAGGAGATGCGATTCTATGATTGACATCATACTTAGCAAGCATCTTACGGAAAGCACCTGAATAAAATGTGAACCACCATCAGTCATTAGATATCTAGGGACTCCAAACCTCGGAAAATAACTTCTTTACGCATTTTAATAGAGGTGTTATGATCAGCACTACTAGTTGGAATAGCTTCTACCCACTTAGTAACGTAATCAACAGCAACTAAAATATGTGTGTAACCATTAGAGGCAGGAAAATGTCCCATATAATCAAAGCCCCAAACATCAAACGGTTCAATAACAAGAGAATAATTCATAGGAATTTCTTGAGGTCTACTAATATTACCAATTCTTTGACATTCATCACAAGATAAGACAAACTTACGAGCATCTTTGAAGAGAGTAGGCCAATAAAAACCATATTGCAGTACCTTGTGTGCAGTTCTATCTCCAGCGTGGTGTCCTCCATAGGATTCAGAGTGACACTTGCGTAGGATCTGTTCCTGTTCATGCTCAGGCACACAACGTCTAATAACACCATGTACTCCTTCTTTATAAAGGTGTGGGTCATCCCAGAAGTAATGTCTTAAATCATAAAAGAACTTTTTCTTTTGCTGGTATGTGAAACTAGGAGGTATAAATTTAGCAGCAATGTAATTAGCATAATCAGCATACCAGGGAGCAGTACGAGAAGCATTAATGACCGCTAATTGTTCATCAGGAAAGCTATCATCAATAGGCAGTGGGTCATCAAGAACATTCCCTAACCTAGATAAGTTGTCTGCAACGGGGTTCTCAGCTCCCTTTCTATCAATAATATGCAAATCAAATTCTTGGAGCAGGAGAACCCATCTAATGAGTCTAGGCTTAGCGTCTTTCTTTTCCATAAGATATTTAATAGCAGCATGATCAGTGTGAATAGTAACTTTGGAATCAACAATATAAGGTCTAAACTTATCACATGCAAACACAACTGCTAAGAATTCTTTTTCAGTAGTAGCATAATTTCTCTGGGCAGTATCAAGAGTCTTACTAGCATACTGGATAACATTCAATTTCTTATCAACTCTTTGCCCTAGAACATCATCTACAGCATAATCACTAGCATCACACATATTTTCAAAAGGTAAATTCCAATCAGGTGGCTGGACAATAGGTGCAGTGATCAAAGCTTTCTTAAGTATTTCAAATGCTTCTACACAATCATCATTAAAGACAAAAGGAATATCTTTTTTGCAATAAATTAGTCAGAGGCCTAGAGATTTTAGAAAAGTCCTTAATGAACCTCCTATAAAAACCGCATGACCAAGGAAACTTCTTATACCTTTTATGTCCTTGGGACATGGCATATTTTCAATAGCATCAACTTTAGCTTTATCAACTTCAATACCTCTCTCGGAGATCTTGTGCCCCAAAACAATGCCTTCATTCACCATAAAGTGGCATTTTGCCCAATTCAAGACGAGACTAGTGTCTTCGCATCTCTGCAAAACTCGAACAAGGTTGCTCAAACAATCATCAAAAGAGGATCCATAAACAGAGAAATCATCCATGAATACCTCACAAATCTTTTCACAAAAATCAGAGAATATAGCCATCATGCATCTTTGAAAGGTAGCAGGTGCATTACATAAACCAAAAGGCATACGTCTATAAGCAAAAGTACCGAAAGGGCAAGTAAAAGTAGTTTTAGATTGATCCCCCGCTGACACAGGTATTTGAGAGAAGCCAGAATAACCATCTAGAAAGCAGAAATGTGTGTGTTTGGATAGTCTTTCTAGCATTTGATCACTAAAAGGTAAAGGGTAATGATCTTTCTTAGTAGCTTTATTTAATTTACAAAAAACAATTACCATCCTATAACCTGTAATAATTCTTTGCGGGATCAATTCATCTTTATCATTAGGAACGACAGTAATACCTCCCTTTTTAGGAACACAATGGACAGGACTTACCCATTCACTATCAACAACAGGATAAATTATACCTGCTTCAAGGAGCTTTAGTATCTCCTTTCTTACCACTTCTTTCATCTTAGGGTTCAATCGTCGTTGGGGATCTCTGACTGGTTTGGCACCTTCCTCCAATTTAATTTTATGTTGGCATAAGGTGGGACTAATGCCCTTAAGATCATCCAGAGTATATCCAATAGCAACGCGGTGCTTCTTCAGAGTTTTCAATAATCTTTCTTCTTCTTGCTCTGAAAGGTTAGCGCTAATAATAACAGGATATATTTTCTTTTCATCAAGATAAGCATACTTAAGATTATCAGGTAATGGTTTGAGTTCAAACACGGGATCACCCTTAGGTGGAGGGGGATCCCCAAGAATTTCAACTGGAAGGTTATATTTCAGCAAAGGTTCTTGTTTAAGGAACACTTCATCTATTTCCCTTCTTTCCTTCATAAACATATCATTTTCATGGTCTAGCAAATATTGTTCTAACGGATCAGTAGGAGGCATGACAATAGAAGCAAGACCAATAATCTCATCCTTACTAGGTGATTCTCTATCACAGGGTTGTCTACAAAATTTAGCAAAATTAAACTCATGTTTCATATCCCCCAAGCCAATTTCAACAATATCCTTTTCACAGTCAATCTTAGCTTTAACAATATTCAAGAAGGGTCTATCAAAAATAATGGGACAAAAGTCGTCTTGTGGGGAACCAAGAACAAGAAAATCAGCAGGATATTTAACCTTCCCACACAAGACTTCAACATCTCTAACAATCCCAAATGGCTTAATAGTATTCCTGTTGGCAAGCTTAATAGTAACGTCTATATCTTCCAACTCAATGGGTGCAATATCATGCATAATTTCTTTACATAAATCATAGGGTATTGCACTAGCACTAACACCCATATCACATAAGCCATGATAACAATGATCTCCTATTTTAACATAAATAACAGGCATGCCTACGACAGGTCTATGTATCTTAGTATCTGGTCTAGCAATATTAGCAGTCTCACCACAAAAATAAATAACTGTTGGGGAACGTAGTAATTTCAAAAAAATTCCTACGCACACGCAATATCATGGTGATGCATAGCAACGAGAGGGGAGAGTGTTGTCCATGTACCCTCGTAGACCGTAAGCGGAAGCGTTATGACAACGCGGTTGATGTAGTCGTACGTCTTCACGATCCGGCCGATCCAAGCACCGAACGTACGGCACCTCCGAGTTCAGCACACGTTCAGCTCGATGACGATCCTCGGACTCCGACCCAGCAGGGTGTCGGGGATGAGTTCCGTCAGCACGACGACGTGGTGATGATGATGATGTTCTACCGACGCAGGGCTTCGCCTAAGCACCGCAACAATATGACCGAGGTGGAATATGGTGGAGGGGGGCACCGCACACGGCTAAGGAACGATCACGATGATCAACTTGTGTGTCTAGAGGTGCCCCCCTGCCCCCGTATATAAAGGAGGGAGGGGGAGGTGCGGCCGGCCCCCTAGGGGGTGCGCCTGGAGGAGTCCTACTCCCACCAGGAGTAGGACTCCCCCCTCTTGCCTTGGTGGAGAAAGAAAGGGGGGAGGGGAAAGAGGAAAGGGGGGCGCCACCCCCCCTTCCTTGTCCTATTAATACTAGGAGGGGAGGGGGCGCGCGGCCTGCCCTGGCCGGCCCTCCTCTTCTCCCTCATGGCCCATGTAGGCCCATTAACCCTCGGGGGGAGGGGGGGTTCCGGTAACCCCCCGGTACTCCGGTAAAATCCCGATTTCACCCGCAATGTTTCCGATATCCAAATATAGGCTTCCAATATATCAATCTTTATGTCTCAACCATTTCGAGACTCCTCATCATGTCCGTGATCACATCCGGGACTCCGAACAACCTTCGGTAAATCAAAACTTATAAACTCATAATAAAATTGTCATCGTAACTTTAAGCGTGCGGACCCTACGGGTTCGAGAACTATGTAGACATGACCTAGAACTGTTTTCGGTCAATAACCAATAGAGGAACCTGGATGCTCATATTGGCTCCTACATATTCTACGAAGATCTTTAACGGTCAAACCGCATAACAACATACGTTGTTCCCTTTGTCATCGGTATGTTACTTGCCCGAGATTCGATCGTCGGTATCTCAATACCTAGTTCAATCTCGTTACTGGCAAGTCTCTTTACTCGTTCGGTAATACATCATCTCACAACTAACTCATTAGTTGCAATGCTTGCAAGGCTTAAGTGATGTGCATTACCGAGAGGGCCCAGAGATACCTCTCCGACAATCGGAGTGACAAATCCTAATCTCGAAATACGCCAACCCAACAAGTACCTTTGGAGACACCTGTAGAGCACCTTTATAATCACCCAGTTACGTTGTGACGTTTGGTAGCACACAAAGTGTTCCTTCGGTAAACGGGAGTTGCATAATCTCATAGTCATATGAACATGTATAAGTTATGAAGAAAGCAATAGCAACATACTAAACGATCAAGTGCTAAGCTAACGGAATGGGTCAAGTCAATCACATCATTCTCCTAATGATGTGACCCCGTTAATCAAATGACAACACATGTCTATGGTCAGGAAACATAACCATCTTTGATCAATGAGCTAGTCAAGTAGAGGCATACTAGTGACACTCTGTTTGTTTATGTATTCACACAAGTATTATGTTTCCGGTTAATACAATTCTAGCATGAATAATAAACATTTATCATGATATAAGGAAATAAATAATAACTTTATTGTTGCCTCTAGGGCATATTTTCTTCAATAACATGCCCATCTAAATCATCATCAAAGAGATCTTTAACCATAGCAATACTAGGTTCAACTTTGATTTGCTCAGGAGGTGTATAAGTCCTAGTATTACTTTTACGAACAACAGTTGAAGTTTTAGCATGATCCTTTATCCTAACAGGAAAAGGAGGTTTCTCAACATAAGTAGTAGGAACAATAGGATCACTATAGGTGATAGTCTTTTCTTCAACTGTAATAGGTGCAACTACTTTCACTTCAATGGGAGGATTATTTTTAAACCATTTCTCCTTAGGGAGATCAACATGAGTAGCAAAAGATTCACAGAAAGAAGCTACTATCTCAGAGTCAAGTCCATATTTAGTGCTAAATCCACGAAAAGCATCCGTATCCATAAAAGATTTAACACAATCGAACTTAGGTGTCATACCTGACTCCTTACCATCGTCGGAACCCCAATCTTCAGAGTTGCGTTTAATTCTTTCCAATAAGTCCCATTTGAAATCAATAGTCTTCAGCATATAAGAACCAGCACAGAAAGTATCGAGCAGGTTGCGATCATTGAGAGAAAGCCGAGCATAAAAATTTTGAATAATCATTTCCCGGGAGAGCTCGTGATTGGGGCATGAATATAACATTGACTTAAGCCTCCCCCAAGCTTGAGCGATGCTTTCTCCTTCACGAGGCCAGAAATTATATATGTAATTACGATCACGATGAACGAGACGCATAGGATAAAACTTCTGGTGAAATTCCAACTTCAGTCGTTTGTAATTCCAAGATTTCGTATCATCACATAGCCTATACCATGTCAATGCATCTCCCTTCAAAGATAAAGGGAAGTCCTTCCTTTTGACAACATCATCAGGAATACCTGCAAGCTTAAATAATCCACAAACTTCATCCACAAAGATAAGGTGTAAATCGGGATGCAATGTTCCATCTCCTGTAAATGGATTAGCTAGCAGTTTCTCTATCATACCAGAAGGAATCTCAAAGTAAATATTTTTAAAAAGTTCAGAAGGTTGAGGAGCAACTCTTTGCTCTTCTGGTCGGGGTGAAGATACCCCGAACAAGCCTCTCAAAGGATTAGTTTCCATAGTGACACGTAACAGAAAATTTCAGCACACTATATAAATGTTTCCTTACCAAGTTCCACTCACCAAAAGCGCTACACTCCCCGGCAACGGCGCCAGAAAAGAGTCTTGATGACCCACAAGTGTAGGGTCTATCGTTGTCCTTTCAATAAGTAAGAGTGTCGAACCCAACGAGGAGCAGACGGAAATGATAAGCGGTTTTCAGTAAGGTTTTTTCTACAAACACTGAAATTGTATGTAATAGATAGTTTTGTGATAAGGTAAATTGTAACGAGTAACAAGCAATGGAAGTAAATAAAGTGCAACAAGGTGTCCCAATCCTTTATGTAGCAAAGGATAAGCCTGGACAATTTATTATAATGAGGAAGGAGCTCCCGAGGACACATGGGAATTATCGTCAAGCTAGTTTTCATCACGTCCATATGATTCACGTTCGGTACTTTGATAATTTGATATGTGGGTGGACCGGTGCTTGGGTATTGCCCTTACTTGGACGAGCATCCCACTTATGATTAACCCTTATTGCAAGCATCCACAACTACAAAAGAAGTATTAAGGTAAACCTAACCACATCATTAAACATATGGATCCAAATCAGCCCCTAACGAAGCAACACATAAACTAGGGTTTAAGCTTCTGTCACTCTAGCAACCCATCATCTACTTATTACTTCCCAATGCCTTCCTCTAGGCCTAAATAATGGTGAAGTGTCATGTAGTCGACGTTCACATAACACCACTGGAGGAAAAGACAACATACATCTCATCAAAATATCAAACGAATACCAAATTCATATGACTACTAATAGCAAGACTTCACCCATGTCCTCAGGAACAAACGTAACTACTCACAAAGCACATTCATGTTCATAATCAAAGGAGTAATAATATGTATTAAGGATCTGAACATATGATCTTCCACCAAGTAAACCAATTAGCATCAACTACAAGGAGTAATCAACACTACTAGCAACCCACATGTACCAATTTGTGGTTTTGATACAAGATTGGATACAAGAGATGAACTAGGGTTTTGAGAGGAGATGGTGCTGGTGAAGATGTTGATGGAGATTGACCCCCTCTCGATGAGAGGATCGTTGGTGATGATGATGGTGATGATTTCCCCCTCCCGAAGGGAAGTGTCCCCGGCAGAACAGCTCCGCAGGAGCCCTAGATTGATTCCGCCAAGGTTCCGCCTCGTGGCGGCGGAGTTTTGTCCCGTAAGCTTGTCCACGATTTTTTCCAGGATAAAAGCCCTCATATAGCAGAAGATGGGCACCGGGGGGCCACCAGGGGGCCCAGGAGATAGGGGGCGCGCCCAGTAGGGGTGGGCGCGTCCCCCACACTCCTGGCCAGGGTGTGGGCCCCCTGATGTATTTCTTCCGCTCAATAATTCTTATTAATTCCGAAAACATGTTTCGTGAAGTTTCAGGACTTTTGGAGCAGTGTAGAATAGGTTTCCAATGTTTGCTCCTTTTCCAGCCAGAATTCCAGCTGCCGGCATTCCCCCTCTTCATGGTAAACCTTGTAAAATAAGGGAGAATAGCCATAAGTATTGAGATATAATGTGTAATAATAGCCCATAATGCAATAAATATTGATATAAAAGCATGATGCAAAATGGACGTATCACCGGCCGGGACGTTTGTGTCAGATATGGGGGTCCAAATGTAGATGCTCTAACTAGGAAAAGACATGTTTCTGAGGTTGCTATCATAAACAGGAGTGGTGTATTTTTTTTAAAGTAATCCTTATATTAATTAAGAATAATAGTTTTATAATTGTTTGTTACAGGCTTACAACACTCACCACACAGGGTGGAACACGAATTACAAGTAAACCATAGCACGAATACAAAAACTATATTTATCTCATGCATCACCATGTTTGCATGGCTTTTAATCTTGATCAAATTGAAACTCTGCTAATCTTTTTAAGGGTGAAACCTAATCGGATAATTTCTGTCCTGATCCGATTCCGAATCAGGATTTACATGATTGGAGAAGGTTTTGCCTATGGTGACTGTTAGGCGCCGGTTGACCGACCAAAATTTGGACCGGGCGCCGCGCAGCCACTCGATTGGTGTCTCCCGGGCGCGTTTGATCTGATTCTGCTTCGTTCTCCCCACCTCCTCACACCGTATCGAGCAATCAATGCAGCGCCCCCCTTTTCCCCCGCTCGGGCTTTCCCCCAACTCGACGCGCGCCGGCAGTAGCAGTTTGCACAATTGCAGCACGGTTGCATCTCCCGCCGCACTGCCATCTTGCCATCCTTGTTGCGTTGCTGCCGGGATTAAAGCACGGACGGCGGTGGGTCCAGCACACGGTCGCCATGGTTGTATTTCTGACACCGAGCGGTTCCAGCGCGTGGTGACCATGGTTGCAACATCACCGGGATCCCCGTCTCGCTGCGGCCCATCGACTTACACTGTCGTGTTCAGGGAAGAAAATACCAAAGCAACAAATCCTCCATTTGTAGTTGAAGCAAAAAATTACTAGGTTCGAGCAAAAACTAAAGTTGGTTCCAGCAAAACAAACTAAATAGGAAGAACTCCCAGCGGGCAAATGTAGCAAAACAATAAGGTAGTTCTAGCAAAAACATACACTGGTTCCACCAGAAATCCACGTTGGCGGCGAGGGCGCGTTTGGCTCCAGCAAATTGTGTGGCCGATGGCAACAAAAACCGATGCCGGTTGCAGCAAAGGTTGCCATCGAGTCCAACACAGATCATCGCAACCCACGGTCTGTTTCCACGGGGTGAAGACCTTTCGCCGTTTGAAGCAGCGGGGGCCACCGGTTCTAGCTCTGGGATGCTCGGTTGCAACAAAGAGGCCGTCATTGCGACCATGGGTTCTGCAGCGCATCCCATCGCCGTTGTGGCAGGTTGCAAAAACTAGCTGGCGGCGGCACCTCGAGCACCGCACCTCTGATCGCCGAAAGTCATCCCCCGCACAGATCCGTCGCCAGCTCGAGCACCACACCCCACTTTCATGGCCGGCTAGAAGGTGATTGATGGTAGGCCGCGGTGGGAGGCAGAGACACGGGGGAATAAATGGTGACCGACTCTGCGTGAGTGGATAAAGAAAGAGGGACATAGCGGTGGGCGTGAGGAATAAGATGCATGCGTGGCAGGTATGCGGGCCGCACGATTCACTTGGATCAAGCGAAGTGTGTGAGGCCGGCTTAAGTTCCGGCCGATTGTCCGGGTTTAATTGTCTCCCTTTACCTATCAGGCTAGATACAGAACCGGATATCAGATATTGAAATTGGATTCGGAGTAGGATATGGTACACACATTATCCCGCAGATGCCGGATATTCATTTTTAAGATCAGATTTTTTTAACATAGAAATACGCATATGCTCATACATACGCACATACACTCATCTCTATGAACGTGCACACACACATCCTAGTCTGCTCTCACTGAACGCACATCGTCCAAAGGCCTGAAATAAATCCAGAAAAATTCGAACACCAATGTCAAGCCTAAGACTTAAGACCTGATGGGCTTGGAATACCACTATCCTAATCATCCAAGCACATGTTGGTTCGCATTAAGATCAGGGACCTCCTATACGACGCATTTTGCGTCACATAGGAATCCGACGCAAAGCGGGTGCGCTAACTGGGCCGGCCCACACGGTGCGAGGTGGGAAATGATGAATGCGAAAAAAGAAGAGTTGTGCACATCGTCCAAAGGCCTGAAATAAATCCAGAAAAATTCGAACACCAATGTCAAGCCTAAGACTTAAGACCTGATGGGCTTGGAATACCACTATCCTAATCATCCAAGCACATGTTGGTTCGCATTAAGATCAGGGACCTCCTATACGACGCATTTTGCGTCACATAGGAATCCGACGCAAAGCGGGTGCGCTAACTGGGCCGGCCCACACGGTGCGAGGTGGGAAATGATGAATGCGAAAAAAGAAGAGTTGTGTTGAGATTCGAACCTGCGACCGCACACTCATTTGTGCGAGTGCTGCTAGCCAAAGCGCCTTTCGAGTTCTACTGACAGAAGTACAACACGATACTAGAAGACCTAAATCCAGCTGCAAAACATAGCACTTGAAAACAGTCACGAGCAGATTTCCAAAAAATGAGCAAAAAATTGTACTTCCAAACAATCTTGACAAACACAACCAAATGTTCAAAATTATGAATACATTTTGATTTTGAACAAAAAATTGGAAATCCCGAACATTTTTTGAAATCAAGAACAAAATTTCAACATGGGATTTTTATTAAAATCCCAAATATTTTCTGAATTTAGAGAACAAAATTTGACCATGGGGACAAAAAAATAAAAATGCCGAACATTTTTTAATTTAGACACTTTTCTTTAAATTCGAGACCAAAAGTTTAACATGGGAACAAAAATCGAAAATCCCAAATATATTTTGAATTTGGAGAACAAAATTTGAAGTAAAGGAACAATTTGAAAATCCCAGACAAATTTTGGGAACACGAATAATTTTTTAATACATATAAGAATGGAAACTGTTTAAAAAATTTGAAAATTCTATATGTTTTATGAACATTCGGTTATTTTTTGGAAAGAAGCAAACAAAACTTCTGAACACTTTTCCAAATTTCTGAACAAAATTTTAAAAAAAGTTTTTTTTTAAATTTCGAATAATATTTTTGAAATTTCAACATTTTTTAATTTCCTATATATTTTATAAAAAATAAAAATAAAAAGCAAATTGGAAACAAAGACAATAAAACCGGAAAGAAAAAACAGTTAATAAATTAAAATAAAATCATAAAAAGAAGAGAAAAGTAAAATGAAAACAAAAAAAAACAGAATAGAAAAAAGCCAGTTCAAGAACTTCCTAGAAGTTTCAAAAACCATAGAAAACCGGCTGGAAACCTCTGAAAAGGTTCCCAAAACCGGGAACGCTGAAATGCCTAAACGGGCCGGCCCAATCCTAACGACCAATGCGAAACATGACGCAAAGTGCGTCAAATAGGGATTTTTTTAAGATCAGATTGTCCGATCCGACCAATTCGTAAAAATCCATTTTCAGTCCAATGCCCCCCATGCAGCTTTGTCTCGGAAAAGCCCACTACTGCCCACGCATCAACGAGCTGATAAAAAAAAAACACCGAACGAGGTCTCGCCGATCTAATCTCCCACACACACACACGAGCACACGACACACGACGGCGCGGCGGGGCACGCCTGCTACGTCCGTACTTCGCTGGTCGCCGTCCACAGTTCCACCCAGCGAGCGTCCTCCTTCACCGGCCTCTCTCTGCCGTCGACGCCTCGCCCCTCCTTGCTCACCAATTCTCATCTGCGGAGCCGCCTAAAGAGAACGAGCGGCCGCTCCGGCCACCGGCTAGATCTGCAGCACCATCACTCCACCAGCCCACCCCCGTGATCTACCTGCTGTCGCCGGCCCTCTCTCCCTCTGCAGCACCACCAACTGAGGTGGAGTTCAACAGTGAGCACTTTTCCCCTCCACTCCTTTTCTGCAAGGTTGTATTCAAGAACTGTTTTTTGAAGCTTCTCCTGTAGCTGTAGTTCTCATGATGTGATAGTGCTACATTTTGCAAATCAAACACGAAGATAGAACAAGAAAAATTGTAGGTTCCATGTCAGTGTATGTGTGTGTATCACAAATTTAGGATGGCATAACCTGCACTGCATGTCTGATCTAGTGTTCTTACAAAGTGTTGCTGTTGTATTGTCAATTATAATTACTCGAAATTGTCAAGGAAGCAAATCTCTAGTGGTGATGAGGATTGAGGATAACCAAGTTTACCTTGCTTCCATTATTTATCCAGCTTGGTAAGCTAATTGCTTCAGTTAGTATGATTAGTAATGTCAAAACATATTTTTCATGAAAATGAATTGTATTGCTTCATGATGTTAAGTTTTTTTCAGATTATCCTCAATTGAAAATGAATTGCATTGCTTCATGAAAATCATTGTACTATTGATATCACATTTTTTCATGAAAATGAATTGCATTGCTTCCATTGAGGATAACCGAGTGTTTGCTGCTTATAATAATTAATATCATCGACTGCGACTGATTTTGATATTACTTGCCACAGAAACATAATTAACATAAACTGTAGACACCAAATTGGACTCAATTGACAAGTTTACATGCCTACGTAAAGCAAAGACAGAATACAAAACTTTCTTGGGCTGTAACAAATTTGATTATAGAATCACAACTCAAAACAATACAAATCAAGTAAACAACTAGCCATGACTATAAGTTTGCAACTACCAACCATTGTTTTT
>NC_041383.1:544088317-544089218 GCF_002162155.2 Triticum dicoccoides
GGTAGGCATTAGGCAACTAGGCATACAGCCATACACAGCTTGCTGCTGCCTGCTGCCTTGGAGAGGTGCTGCTTGCTTGCTGTCCTGGAGGAGGGAGAACTGCAGGAGAGGAGGGGGATGGGGATCTGCCGGAGAGGAGGGGGGAAGCTGCCGGAGAGGAGGGGGGAAGCTACTGTAGAGGAGGGGAGAAGCTCAGATCCAGCCTGAGGTGGGGGTGGGGGGAAACTGAAACTGGTTACAGCTCTCTCTCTCTCTCTCTCCCTGCTAGTAACTGTTGGCACCAAAACAGACTTTCCCGCCCTTTTCTTCCCTCCCAGATCTCTGTTTCCCGCCTGAACCTCCCAGCCCTGTCTAAGGCGTCCTCATTTGCCTAAGGCAGGCAGAGTGGCGCCTAGGCGGACGCCTTAGAGACACAGGTAAGGCAAGGCCGACGCCTTGGCTCCTGGGGGCGCCCTGACGCCTAGGCGTCGCCTAAGCCACGCCTTAAAAACAATGCTACCAACTAGCCATATTTTGATTTCACCGTAGGTCTGAAGACTCAAGTACTCCCTCCGTCCCAAAATTCTTGTCTTAAATTTATCTAGATACGGATGTATCTACCACTAAAACGTGAATAGATACATCCGTATGTAGACAAACTTAAGACAAGAATTTTGGGACGGAGGGAGTAGTACTCAAAGTGTATTTTCTACAACCACAGTGACACTAGTCAAGGTTCGCAACTCTCAGTACACTAGTTACCTCAAGCTTGATGGATCAACCTGATTAAGCCGTTTAGGTCTTCAGGAAGACACCGCTGCGCCAAGTTTGGAGTTAGTCGCCACCGCGCCACGGGCCGCTGCCGTGCAAGTGTGAGGAAGGGAGGGTGGGACCGGGTAGCAGAAGCAATGGGAGGTCGGGT
>NC_041383.1:544089521-544096301 GCF_002162155.2 Triticum dicoccoides
CGACTGGAAGAGGACAACACGAGCAAGTAGCAACAGCACACAGGCGACGGGCTCGTTCTTGGGCTGTAACTTAAGCATGGGACTTTTTCATTTTTTTAATTAAGTTACAGCCCAAGAAAATGTGATGGCCTGGGTAGCTGTTACATCGGACTTCTTCATTTTTTAATAAAATACAAAACCTGTCAATTGAGTCCAATTTGGTGCTTTCAGTCTATGTTAAGTATGTGTTCTGTGGCAAGTAATATCAAAATCAGTCGCAATCGGTGATATTAATTATTATAAACAGCAAAGACTCGATATTCTAGACATTTACTTGTGAGTTCAGTCACGCAGCTCAGTACCCAGCAGCCATCCCAAACGGCATGATTTGCTTCCATAGAAAGATGCACCTCATGGGCTATGCTAGCTGACCACCAGCTCGATTCTGCCCAAGCCCCAGCTCAGCCAAATCTCTTCTGTAGTTTACTGTCGTTGTGCCCTACACATATTACAAACATTTGCTCCTCTGTGTCACTTGTCCATTATTTTGCAAGTCTGCCTGTGCAAGGTATAGATCTTGTTTTATGACAGGATCTATAGTAGAGGTACTGTTACAACAGAAATATAAGGTTGTGTTTGCTGGTATGTATCGATGTTAGGCGCCACTTCTAGTTTGTAGTGTCACAGTCTGTCATTTGTAGAAGAATCTACTTCGAGGATCAGATCTTGCTAATTTGGGCAACTTTCATGCAGGCTCACATTCCTACATCTTTGGAAATGCATCCCCATCTAACCCTACACAGGCATCCTATGTGTGCTGAGGTATCTTTGTACTGACCTTTGGCTCTATCTGATGCTTTGTCATTTTAAGTGTATATTTTCACAGAAGTTCCCAGACTATAAAATTCACTGTCCTTTGCTGCCCAGATTATTGAAGAATTCCAGAAGTGCCATGTGGATCACCCCATCAAAAAATTCTTTGGTGAATGCACGGATCTTAAGATTAAGCTTGATCGATGCTTCCGGCAGGAGGTAAGCAACCTTTTGCCCTAAGTTAGAGTCATACCTAAAATTTATGTATTTTGTTCTGTATCATAATTTGTAGGAGTTCTTTGTCTCCCTAAATGTTCTACTCTCCTTGTGAAACTCAGAAAGCTGTGAAGAGAAAGGCAAACTTTGAAGAGAGCAAGAAATTTAAAGAAAGGTTGCAGGCTTATAAAAAGGAAATGGCTGAGAAAGAAAATGAATCATAGCTTCAAATGGAGGACAATGACCTTCACTGAATGCTTTTTTGCTGCAATCCTGTGGCTTCAACTTTGTGAAACAAAGTTACAGGCTTGTCTTTGCTTTGTGTTTACATCACATATCTACTGTTATAAGATTACATCTGAGGTCATATAATCTATTTAGAAGTTCAAATTTCCTTCTGTGGCTCATGCTATACATGGTTAGTCTATTTCCATGTCTGTACTCCTGTAAAAGAGCAAGTTAGTGATGATGGTGTGTCTGCCTTGGCGTCATTTGTGCCGTTCGATCTGGGATGTAAGGCTGAGACTGGTTGTCCCAACTTCCCTGAAAGATAACGCCACAGTCTGAAGGTTCTCCTTTCTCCTCCTTTCAGGAAAGGTACCGAGCCTTCGAGAATCCTCTCCCAAATTCCTTGCGGTCAGCCCCTCCTCTCCCTCCCCCTGCGACCGCCGCAGTTGAGTTAGGCGAGGGTCCCTCCCCTTGTGTATCTCCTACTGTAATTAGGGTGTCAATAGATCGGATTTAGCTTCGAGCCTCCCCCAGTTTCTCTCCTAGATCTGGCGTGCAGGCCGTCGGAGCGGCGGTTGCTGCCATGTCCAAGTTTGTTTTCTACAGCAAGTTACTTCGTTTTTCTCTTTGTGGCTGTTGGGGTTGATTCCCTGTTGTGCCCGACTTAGGTTCCCTTCTCAACTCTGTGCTACCCATGGAAGCTACCAGCAATAGGACCGCATGAGTAGGCCTGGCCGCCTAGGCGTTGCAGGCGCGGTGGATTTCTGCTGGTGGCGAGCTACTCATTCCCAGCAGTTCTGACGCCAACTACCTCGAGCCATTCCCAACCACGCTCATCCCTCTGTAAGTTCCGTGTTTCTCCTTTCAGACCCAAATGAGTTGTTCAGTTTTTTGGAGCAGAGATGTGTGATCGGTGCAATTGTATGGTTGGGACCATGGTCTCTCGTCCTAAACATGTTTAGAAACGAATTGGTTGTGGGTCTGCAAAGTACCTCGTGAATTGTGGATTTGACCTTGGTGAAATTATTGAGATCCATCCCGTCGGGTGTTACCAGATTTTCTGTTCAATACTCTGATTATTTTGTTTCATTGTGATCTGTGTCAGTTTTTTTTTTGTACTTGCATGTGCATGGAAAATGAACCAGCATGATCAAGCATTGCGGTGCGTTCGGTACATAGGAATTTTACAGGATATGTGCAGGAATAAGAAACCACCGGAAAGTTTCCCAAATCTGCGTTCGGTCCACAGGATTCGACTCGACTCTTCAGGTTCCAAAGGAAAGTTGTGGCTGCCTCCATTTTTACAGGAAGAAAAACATCCAATATGAACGCATTTTCTGGGCGGAAGCACGAGGGGAAGTGAAGGAAAGTTGATGTGACTTTGTTGTCTTGCTAAAATAGGACCCCACAGCTGCCACGTGGAGGCACCACACACGGAAAAACACATTTGATAAGGAAAAAATCTGGCAAAGAGGTGCTACTGGGTCCTACCTTTCCTGTGCCTTCACATGCTCTCACCGAACGCGTCTCTTTCAGTTCTCCTATGGATTCTAGCTCCAGAGTTTTACCACTCCATCCCCATGCCATTCCTCCATTTTATAGTGTCCTATGGTTTTACAAACCTTTGCATCGAACGGGCCTGAATGTCTTCTTAAGTGGAGAAGTTCTCAAGCCCTACGCCCAAGGAAGCAAAATAAAGCTTTTTCACTTTGTTCTATCAAGTAATTTTTTTTTCATGGTAATACGTGTCTCATTCATATCATAAAGATTAAAGTGCAAGTCACGTAAGGACCGACATGACAAAACTGGAAAGATAGCAGAACATCTCTAAGCTTGACACCAACGCTCATCACCTGCCTCCGGCACCACGACAGCAACCATCGAAGAAAAGACTGATGGATCACCTCCTCGCCCGAGCTCGACGCGGCTCCATCACTAATACGCAGCTTTATGGACCTCCAAGGTGGCTCATCAAAAGTGAAGCCCTTATCGTTTAACGAATCAGACCGGGGCAATACCCCGGACACGCCATCGAACTCCAGATCTGGCACCCCACCGCAACTAAGACGCCGCAGAAGGAAAGCATACCTGCCATCCACGAACCACGAACCCCAACACATGTTCCGTCTTCCAGATGTCGTCGATGCAGACCACAATTTGCATCCGCTCCTGGACTACCTCCCGAGTTCCGCGCCGACGCTGGAACAAACGCCGTCGCAACGGCGGAGCCCGATGACACAGGTCCACCACAAGGATGCCGCCGCCGCCATGACATCCTTGCTTGAACAGATTGGTCTCCAAATCCATCCCCGGCCATAGGACCGATGGCCTTGTCAAGGAAGGATCCGAAGAATCTTTATTCAGCGCTATCATCCTTGCCGCTGAAGCAAAGACGATGAACAACCTAAAAACCTAAACTACAAGAGAGTAAAAACGATCCATACGCGTGGATCCGGCGATCCCCCTCACCACCGACAACCGAGGTCACCGACGGAGGGGAGCCACCGGAGGACAGCGCTGGAAGATTGGGCTCCCTAGCGGCGGCTAGGGTTCCAGCCGCCAGGGCCAGGAGGAAAACGATTGAGTTTGTTCAGGGCACTTGAGGGATTTGATTATCTCATTGTATCAAGTAATTTAACAATCCAGTTCGCTGTATATTATTGTGTATTCAACGTAGTCTGGGTGATCCTTTTTACAAAAAGTATATATATACTAATTCCCTCGCAAATAATGCATATATACTAATTGAAAAAAGGGCATACAAGTATTGCCTTCATCGCATCCACTAACAGAAGATTTCTACTTGGAAAATTGAAAAAAGCTCTACCGACTCAAGCCGAGCTGGCTCGGGTCGGCTTTGAATTCCCTGCGTATTTCATAATTCTCCGGCCATGAGAGATCCTATTATTTACAGTTTTGGTTATTGGTTAGTTTGCTTTTCGGAAATGATAAATACCTGACGTCAAAAAGTTGCCATGGTAGCTTTTCTTCTAGTATATTTTTTGCCATGGCAAATTGCTATTCAATCTTTCACAAATCATCTCAGCCTTTGTCAATCCACTATGATTGCCTAATTTTTCCATGTATTAGAGATATGTAAATTTGTCATGACAAATAATGTATAATTTATACCATTTCCCCCCCTCCATTTCTCATGAATTAGTCATCATTTGGTTTCATATACCATGGCAAATCACTACGAATTTAGAGACCGTTTGCCATGGAAAATTATCACTAATTGACATGACAAATTTACTATCCTTTATAGCTACCATCTTTTCTTTTAATAAATAGCTGTCAAGGCAATTTTTGATATGAATTTGCCATGAATTTTCATAGACCATGGCAAACTGCTATTTGTTTTCCAGAGATCATTTTGCCATGCTAATGCACCATGCTCTCTAAATTGTGTATAACATACATTGGCCAATCTTCTTACTGTAGATCATGGCAAATAATTCTTCTTTTGCAACATGGCAAAAAGAACTTTTTATGAGACCATGGCAATTGTAAGGTCATTGAGCATGGCATTTTGTAGCTTATGTATAATGGCACATTATGTTTCTTTCATAACATTTCGCAGAAGATTACTTTTCAATGAGATATTGCAACGCGAACCAATCTGTGGTTGGATGGTTAGAGGGACTATGGTATCCCCAATCCATCAGGGTTTAAATCCTGATGCTCACATTTATTCCTGGATTTATTTCAGGATTTCTGGCGATGCGCATTCAGTGGAAGGAGACGTTCGCGTCGACGACGAGGTGCCTACGGTGACTTCGTAAATCTCAAGATGATATGTCGACTCAGTCTTTCGGAGGTGCTCGTAGGGGTAGGGTGTGCGTGTGTGCGTTCATAGGGGTAAGTGTATGCGCGTGTATATGAGCGCTTGTGTCTGTACTGATGTTAAAAAAAATGGATATTGCAACTTATGTTCACGAAGCATGGCAAATGCACTTTAAAGGGCATGGACAATTCTTTTCTTTTTTATAAAAATGGTAGCAAATCACTTTATTTTTTATGGGACCATGGCAACTTTATTTGCATGGAGCATGGCAAATGTAGTTTGTGGTCATGGCATTTACTTTGAATATATGAATACATTGATGGCAATTTTCTTTATACAAAGCATGGATATCATAACTTCCATGGCATTTTTTAACATTCATGTGCCATGGATTTTTTTCTCCATTTTCGGGTTTTTACATACATAGAAAATTTACCATAATAACATGGCAATTTTAATACAAATTCGATGGCAATTTGCAATATGAATCTGCCATGTCAATTAGTGTTCATAATTTTTGTCTCAATTGTTCATCCTTTTTTTCCACGACAATTTCCATACAAAGAATGGCAATTTTATTGAAAACACCATGAATTTTTTTAATATGCATTTTTCATGACAATTTCATTTCATTAATTTCGTGTTTTTTGCATGCACGCCAATTTTCGCTAACAAGAACATGGAATTTAATCAAAATTCATGGATTTCTTTTGCTAATTTTTCCATTGCAATTTTTCGCTAATTTTTGCCATGTCAATTTCGCAATGCAATTTTTTTGATATGGCAATTCTAGGGAATTTCTATGTGAGCATTTTATCAGAGATGTTGTTAGCTTATGCTTGCCATGTGTTTTCTTAAATCAAATTTGTTGTAAAACTTGCCATTTGTTATACACCCGTTGTTCCAAAGGTTCGAGTGTTCTTCAAGAGATCCTTCCCGTCTCTATCAACTTGCATCGTCGACACATTAAACCTCTCGGTCGGTGTGAGATCTACAAGGCTATGGACAATAACATGCAACATGCGATGATACATTGCACTCATACAAAAAAGTTTTAGATAGCAGCAAGAGACAGATTTCAGCTCCCCTTGCCTCGTCTGCATCCAGATACATGGGCGCGAGACATCTTGCTGGACTCTCTGTTTACAGAAGTTGAGCGCTGCAAAGTTATCACGCTCATGCACAACATTTGGACATCACGTAATTGTTGGACTCACGATCGTGTAGCTTATTACGCAACACAAGCTATAAAATGGGTTCATCAGACATTGGCGATTCTGGATCTTTCTCCATCGCGCAAGATAGCAGCGGCTGCTCAGTGTTGGCGACCACCCGAAGCAGGCTAGGTAATTATAAACATTGATGGGGCTGTGAGTGTCGAAGGCGTAAAAGGAGGAGCAGGAGGTGTGGCTCGCTCACAGTTGGCGTTCCTAGGATGAGTAAACCATTGGAGGGTGTTACTGATTTTTTTACTGCTGAACTTCTTGCCCTCCGGGGAGGAATGATCTTTGCTCAACTTCGTGGCTTCTCACATGTGATCTTCAAGATTCACTCGTTGGAGTTAATCAATCTATGAAAACCGCACAACAATTCACGGTGAATTGTGGCGCCTGTCTTGAAGGGATTAGAGCACTGGCGGAGCTAGACAAGATACTGAGGGGGGGCCAAACGTAAAACATGGATGTTTGAGGGGGGCAAAGCGTATAATTTTTCTAATCTAACCAGTCTCTAAAAAATTTCTTCCTACTTTTTGCTAA
>NC_041383.1:544096565-544137720 GCF_002162155.2 Triticum dicoccoides
GCACGTACCTCTGCCGCTGGATTAGAGGAGATCGGTGCTAGTTTTGCTTCTCTCATGGTTACTCATGTTGGTTGGGATTCAAATGTTCCTTTCCATCGGTGTGCTGGCTTTGCTTGTTCACTTGATGGCACCGAAAGCTGGCGTGATGCAAGCCTAAATTTTCTTTTGTCTAGCCTACCGGCAGATTGTAACCTTACGATACTTCATTAATAAAGCTTCCAATTTCGTTGAAAAAAAGGAAGGTGCATTCATATTTAGGCAAATCTAAGTCCTCTAATTTTGGAACGGAGGTAACATTATGGTTCCTGTTTTTAAAATGATACTAGTGGACCATCAGTGCGTACTGTTTGGATTCAGATATGCACGCGCCCTTCTGACAGGGCCCAAAGTTGACTCCAGCGCCTAGCATCTTAAGCTGTCCTTGGAGGCAGCTTAAGCTGCGACGACTCGTAAATGATGCCACTGCTGCAAATGAAAATCCACATGAACACTAGGTGATCACCTGGATACCTGGCGCCCAGCCAATCGATCGATCCAGGAGACAGCGGAATCCTTCCATTCCATCGGCCTGCAGATGCCGCACAAGTCCACGTGAACGCACGCCGTTGCGCCTGCAACCACACGTACTACGTCGTACTACAAACTGATAATGAGCGCTGGCCGGCGATCGAGTCCACGCACGACGGCCATTTTGCACCGGCCGTGGCCGCATCCGATGGATCGACCGATCGAATCAGGGACCTGCAGGTGGAGAGGAGGACGGTGCCCTTCTCGTGGCCTCGTGCCTTGCGCGACGACCCCGGCGCGTTCCGCGGCGCCCAATCGCCCCGCTCCGCGCGCGTACACCGACCTCCTGGCCGATCCGTCGACCCGTTATAAGTGGACCGCAAGTGCAACGGCGACTTCCCAGATAAGCTCTGTCTGTCCCCGATACGTAGAAGCTCGAGAGAACTATTCCAAAGTGTGAGAAAGATTGTGAGGTACACTAGCCGAGGAGGTGAAGAGCGGGAGGAGATGGTGTTCAAGGGCGCGCTGTTGTTCTTGGTCGTCTGCGCGGCTGCTCGAGCTGCTTCAGCCGGCGATGGTGAGAACTGAGAACTCACCACACACAAATTGTTGCTTAACCCTTGCATGCATGCTTGGTTCGCTATGTAATTTGGTGGAGTGGAATGAGTGACTGTCAGATTCGTATCGCGAGACTAATTTGCAAACTTGTTCCCGTCTTCTCGATGTTCTTAGTGACCATGCCAGCCTGCTAGCTAGTGTCGGGTTAATTAATTCCATGTACTAAGAAAGTTGGTTTAGTGTTCATTGTCACGCGATTGCACGGGACTGGTGTCAGCATAATTTGTTACGAGCACGTAAAAATCTGTAATAGCTCAGCTTAGATTTAGAGAGGCTACTAAGATTAGCGAACTTTTTACAGTTTTGCTAGAACTCATCTAGATGAAATATAATTTGGTCTCATTCACCTTTTATAGCCATTGGATATGATGCTATAAGATGCGTGTGTGCTGACGTGGGTTGTATTTGTTCTTGTTTTCAAAGTGAATGAGACCAAATTATATCTTATCTAGATGAGTTTTAGGTACTCCCAACTTTTTAAGCATCAGCTATGCTAGAAGACAGAGCGTGGCTTCTCCCAAAATGCCGGCGTTGACTGTTTGTGTTATACTAGTTTCCTTACATGCAGCACAAGTTTTCTGTCTCTAACACGTCATGTTACGCTACAGGCCCGCTGCCGAACGGCAACTTCGAGGACTCGCCGGACAGGTTCCAAATGGACGGCTCGAGGGTGACGGGGGCGAACGCCATCCCACAGTGGAAGATCACCGGGCACGTGGAGTACATCGAGTCCGGGCAGAAGGAGGGCGACATGATCCTGACGGTGCCGGAGGGCTCGCACGCCGTGCGGCTGGGCGAGGATGGCTCCATCCACCAGCAGCTCAGCGTGGCGCCGGGCATGCAGTACTCCGTCACCTTCAGCGCGGCGCGCACATGCGCCCAGTACGAGAAGCTGACCGTGTCGGTCGTCCCCGGCGACGCGTCCGACGAGATCTCCATCCAGACGGTGTACACCAGCAGCGGCTGGGACTCCTACTGCTGGGCTTTCCAGGCCACGAACGACGTCATGACGCTCACCATCCATAACCCCGTCCACGAGGACGACCCCGCCTGCGGCCCCATGATCGACTCCGTCGCCATCAAGACGCTCTACCCTCCTCAGCCCACCGGCGGTAAGACACAATCTCATCTCATGCATGAACTTTCGAGATGTCAGCAGATCAGCCCTTTACCTGACCCTCTCTGTGCGATTTTGCATCGTGTTTATCCAGATAACTTGCTGAGGAACGGGGACTTCGAGCTGGGGCCGTACATCGCGCCGGGGTCACCGTTTGGGGTGCTGGTGCCCAACAGGGACGAGACCCACATCTCGCCGATCTCGGGGTGGATGATCATGTCCTACTCCAAGGTCGTCAAGTACGTGGACTCGCCGCACTACGCGGTGCCGCACGGCTCCTACGCCGTGGAGCTGGTTTCCGGAGGGGAGGCCGCGCTGGTGCAGGAGGTGGAGACCGTGCCGGGGAGCGCGTGCAAGCTGGAGTTCTCGGTCGGGAACTCCGGCAACCGGTGCGAGTCGAGCGACGAACAGCCCATGCGCGTGCTGGTCTCCACGGCGGGCGGGAGCAAGACCGTGGTGCACCGCTCCGACGGCAACGGCGGGGGCACCACGCGCGCCTCGCTGGAGTTCACGGCGATCCATAGCCGGACCAAGGTGGTGTTCTCCGGCTCCAGCTACCACACCAAGTCCGACAGCAGCGGCACCCGCTGCGGGCCCGTCGTCGACGACGCCTCGCTCGTCTGCGTTCCGCCGACGCCTGCCCGCCGGTTGCTTCGCTGAACTGATGCGTTCGTTCGTTCCCGAAGTTGACGGCTGGTACATTTGCCTCTGAAACACAGGGTATCCGTGGCCGTGCTGGCTTGGCGATTGTACCACTACACATTTTATTCGTTACTTATTCATCTAGGAATGGCTACTACGAGTTTTTCTTTTGGGTGAATTCCATATATGCCACTCAAAACTTGTCCGTACCTTCATGTACCATTGGAAATTTCCCTCTTCCAAATATGCCACTGAAAATTTGCACCGTGTACAGATATACCACTATGGCCAGTTTGACCGTTAGTTGACTGTCAAGTGGCATGTGGAAAGACGATTTTGCCCCTGTACTGTAGCGGTGATATACTGTAGCATTCTGAACAAATTTGGCCAATTTTGAATTGCGGACGTCCGTACTGTAGCGTCCGAACAGATGTGAAATTCGAACATTTTTTCTGAATTTCAAAATAAATCTCCGTAATTTCAAATTCTTAATTCCTAACACTTTTTTTGAAAAAATTGTTCGCAATTGCCCAAATTTGTTCGGAAGTCAAATTTTGTTCGCAATTTTAAAAAACTGGATTTTTTTTTGTAAAAGTGGACACTACAGTATGTTTGCCCCGCAATTTCGAAAGTAACCAAATTTGTCCGGAATGCTACAGTGTATCACCGCTACAGTACCAAGGGCAAAATCGTCTTTGCAAGTGCCGCTTGACAGTCAACTAACGGTCAAACTGGCCATAGTGGCATATCTGTACGCGGTGCAAATTTTCAATGGCATATTTGGAAGAGGAAAATTTCCAATGGCAGATAGGAATACGGGCAAGTTTTGAGTGGCATATATGGAATTCACCCTTTTCTTTTTCCTCATGCGGACTTACAAATTTTCTGGCACCTGAACTTTATTTAGGATTTTGAACATCCCCGCCGTCATGGCCGTGGCCGTGGAGGCTACTGGAAACGACTCTGCTCTCTAGTTTAATCATGGAATGGTATATTGTACTGTACCAGAAAAAAAAAGTTCTTCTGCCCAATGCCTTCGTCCGTAGCTGCATAGGACATTTTTAGTGTGTGAAAGGAATAGAATGCACACTCGAAAAAAAGAGAACAGAATGCAAAGTGATGCAAGATTCGGCTGCCACTAACCAAAATAAAATAAACTGAATAAAACGGAATAGAATCGGAGCATCAATTGCATGTCACCTGGGACACGCGTACGGTGCTGGCGCACGCCTCAAATGAACCATGTTTTTTTTCCCCTCAAAAAATAAATAAATGAGCCATGCTTTTTCGTCCAGTTGACAGGATTTCTGTGTTACGCGGCCGAAATGATGAGGTCGACAGGCCGCATCGGCGAATCCAATACGCGTCCACGCTTTTCAAAAAAAGCTCGCCACTATAAATAAACGAATTCCTCCAGCCCACTGCATCCCACCGATACTATTCTGACCCCGCCGCACGCACCCATACCCAGCAAAGCAAGCCCGCCGATCCGGCTCGGTCGCCGGCGAGGCGATGGAATCGGCGGGGAACGACCGGAGGGGCGCGGCACTGGGGGGCCTGGCGGTGCTCCCCGACGAGCTGCTCTGCGCCATCGTCGACCTCCTCCAGCCCACCGACATCGGCCGCCTCGCATGCGTGAGCAGGTCGCCGCGTCTCTCTCTCTCTCTGTCTCTGTTCATTTCTCCTCTAGGGGCATCAGATTGGGAGTGAAAACTGAAGCTACTACCAGAGTATTCTCTCTGGGACGAAGTAGATGTTAGCAAGTTATTTTGTTTCTCAAATGCTTCCTTTTCATATGCAACAATCCACCACATGTTTATGCTAAATGTTTATTGGTATTAGTACTAGACTGCTAGTAGCAGTTAAAACATAACTATACAGCTAGATAGACAAAAATCATGAAGTACTAATTTCTTTCATGTTCCGTGTGCACGACACTAAACAGTCACCTATTTTAGACTGGACTAGTACAGAATCATACTCCCCTGGTCCTGTAAAAGCGGTCGTTTTAGACAAAGATAGAGCCAACTTTTCGGAAATTTTGGCTACCAATATCTTTACAAATATTTACATTAGATACCTGAAAATCACTGAATTAGTCTTGAGAAGTATTCCCATAATACTATATGATTCTTTTGGATTTATGGATGTACTTTAAAGACACTAAAGGTCAAAACTGTATTTTGAAGACCATGTCCGTGTCCGAAACAACAGATTTTAGGGGACCAGAGGGTAGTTCCTGATGTTTGACATTGTCATTATCTAGAGATCATGAGCTAAGACGTCATGTTTGTGTTTCTACAATGAAACGGTGGTAGGATGATGCAGTATCTGAAATGATTTTGCACTTTGCAGTGTCATGTACATACTTTGCAACGAGGAACCTCTCTGGATGAGTAAATATCTTTTTGTTGGTGGTCATTTTGAGTACAAAGGTTCTTGGAAGAAAACAACGTTGTCTAGGTATATGACCATTCTATCTGTCGTGTAACCTTCTGTATTTTGAAAACAATCCTAAGTTGACCAATGATTACCACTGAAAAGGTTGGATTGCTTCATTTTCAGGCTTAATCTTTGCTCCGAAAAAAGTGAGCTTGAGCAGAAGGCTCGTCATTTTGATGGTATGGTACATCTACTTTATGTTTGTTGTGTTTGCCTTTTTTATTTCCCTATTCATACTTATTTTCATGCAGGATTCAACTCATTGTACTTATACAGGAGATGGTATAGATGTTTTACTACTTTGAGTAGTTATTCCTTTGACAATGGCCATGTGGAAAGAAAGGATGATCTTTCTTTGGATCATTTCCGTTCTCAGTATGATGGAAAAGGCCCAGTAAGAATTGAGTTAACTTTTGCTTCTAATTCAGATTTATAACATGTGGATTTTCTACGTTATTGTTTTGCAATGATTTTTATCTGAAATCATACTGGTGGTATTGCACAACTAGGTTTTGCTTGGTAAGCTGGCTGAATCCTGGCCAGCGAGGACGAAATGGTCAATGCAGCAGCTGGTACATGATTATGGTGAAGTTACATTTAGGATATCACAAAGAAGCCCTAAGAAGATAATAATGAAACTGAAAGACTATGTTTCTTACATGGAACTCCAGCATGATGAAGACCCTCTTTACATATTTGATGATAAGGTAATCATCACTTCATTTCATTTACTACTGAAGTTAGGTAAATAAAAAGAAACTTAGTTCAGAAAATTGTTACAGTTTGGAGAATCAGCACCAGCACTATTGGAAGATTACAGAGTCCCTCATTTATTTCAAGAAGATCTTTTTGATGTCTTGGATTATGAACAAAGACCAGCTTTCAGATGGTTCATTATTGGACCAGAAAGATCAGGTGCCTCTTGGCATGTTGATCCAGGATTAACCAGTGCGTGGAATACTCTTCTTTGTGGCCGAAAAAGGTTGGATCATTTTTTTTATGTACGTGTGCGTAGGTGTTACTCGATAGTGCACTCAAGCTGTGGTACTCACCACGTAGTTGTATATTTGAAATCTAGTAGCAGTTAAACAAATGTGCATGGATCTTGTGCAACATTTCTGGCCTATTGGATTCTTAAGGTCATTGCAGTGCTTCTATTTTGGTGCAGCTTGTGGGTGACTGGGTGCTGCTCTGTATGTTGCTTATTTTAAAGTCAGATGTGAAAAAACAGTCGTGCAGAATAATCAGCCAACTGGGCGAGTTGAATTAACGATTGATAAATTTAGTGAGGATACCCATAGTTAATGTCTTGGGAGTGGGAGAGAATCATGTCATATAGTATGTTGAACAGAGACGGAAGATAACCAAGGGCAATAGAGAGATGTGATTCAACTTGGGTGCATGCTTTGTATTTTGAATTGAAACTTTAAAACCATAGACCTATACTGTGAACTGTGCGAGGATATGCTATACAACCTCAACTTGTACTCCTCTTGACTTGTTAAAGCTGATTGTCCTATGTTGTACAATGCTGAAAATTTGGAAGGAGCAAGAATTTGTGTTTGCACTAATGATTTCCACCTTATTTCATAGATGGGCACTGTACCCTCCAGGAAGAGTGCCTGGTGGTGTCACAGTGCATGTAAGTGCTGAAGATGGTGATGTTGACATTGATACTCCAACATCTTTGCAGGTAATGAACTTATTACTGTTTTTGCTTTTCTCCAAACTTTACCCCATATCATTTCACATTATTTTGACCGTTTGCAGTGGTGGCTTGATATCTATCCTCATCTTGCCGAACACGAGAAGCCACTGGAATGCACACAATTGCCAGGAGAGACTATATTTGTTCCTAGTGGATGGTGGCATTGTGTTTTAAACCTTGAGACAACAGTTGCAGTTACACAAAATTTTGTCAATCAATCAAATTTTGAGCATGTATGTCTAGACATGGCACCTGGTCACTGTCACAAAGGAGTTTGTCGTGCTGGCTTACTTGCTGTTCCAGGAAAATCTGTTAGAGATATGGAAAATCATCCACCTGGAACAATTACATTGAACCACAATGACATGACCTGTACAGAAGAAAGACTGAAAGGTTCAGGGTCCGTAAGAGCTTCAAACAGTGAAAGCCAGTATTCTTCATTTGAGTTCTCAGATGTCGACAAAAGTTTGGAGAACCAAGTTTTCTCGTATGATATAGGTTTCTTATCTCAATTCCTTGAGAAAGAAAAAGATCACTATACTTCTGTCTGGAGTCCTACTAATCCAATTGGCCAGAGAGAAGCAAGAGAATGGCTGCGAAGGTTATGGGTTCTTAAACCTGAACTGAGAGGACTAATATGGAAGGTGAGCTTTGTTCCATCATTTACATAAAATTTTACTATGTCAATCTTTTTTATGAAATTACCATGTGGTTTATGTATCTATTTCTTGATAATGGTCTGTTCCTTCTGCCAATATATATGTTTATTTGTGTAGGGTGCATGCCTAGCAATAAATGTGGACAAATGGTATGCATGCTTAGAGGAAATAAGGGCATGCCATAGTTTACCGGCACCGTCAGAGGATGAGAAGCTTCCTGTTGGGACAGGTAGCAACCCAGTAAGTATACACTTACTTTTACTAGCTGTCTCAGATTTTGAACTGTCGATAAGCAATTCTGGCATGCTAGTATCATGTAATTCGTGTTGGTTCGAAATACTTCATAAATATCACTCACAGAAACTGATTCATATAGAATATCTTGGTTTACTTGTTACTGTATACACAATTGCTCACTGCTATGCGCTGATCCCCAAGACATTAAAAATATCTGAGATTCTAAGATGTATTCTATGATGCCACTTAGTATCAAATTGCAGTTCATATACACTCATCGCTGCATGGTATGTGAATATAACATGTACCACAATTTTCAGGTCTTCATTGTCTCTGACAATGTGATTAAAATCAATGCTGAAGGAGGCTTGGGTTATTCTGCCCATGGTTTAGGCACAGAGGTATTGTTGCATTTGTTCTGCAACTTAATAAAATTGAATGCAACACTCACGATTTTGATCCCTTTCTTGATGCAGCTTGAGTTCTATGATCTTCTGCGAAAAGTAGGCTCGCCTTTGGTCAACCACATCCCTGAGATCATTGCAAGTGGCTTTCTTGTGTACGAAGATGGCGTCTACAGAACAGTCCCATGGAATGGAAAAGGAATGCCAGATGTTTTGGCTAAATACTATCCTCTGGAGCTTTCTTACGCAAACAGCTGTTTTCCTCTTGGGTTATGGAGCAAACAACAGTTTGGAATGGATGGTTCCGCTGAATCTTCAAACAGACCTATTTGGCCTTACATGGTTACCAGAAAATGCAAAGGGGATATCTTTGCTCATGTGTAAGTTTTATTCATTTCTCAAGTGAAAATGGGAATGATCACTTGATTAATTATGTAAATACGTGCTTACTCTACTCTTCATTTTTCTTAGCCGTGATACATTGTCCAAGGCTGACCTATTGAATCTTGCATCATCCTTGGGAGTTCAAATGCGAAATATCCATTTATTACCCCTTCCACATGGGGAATCATTACCCGAACCTGAGGACAATAATGTGAAAGACAGTGATCCACCTGAATGGAAACAAGTAATTTCTACTCTAAACAGAAGAAAGAATAATATAAAGAAGCACCTAGCTAACTGGTAAGTGAACTTTTTTCTAAAGCAGGTTTGTTCGGCATAGATTTTATAAGTTTTAGTAAAACAGGACATTGTTGCTCAGTTTATTTTATCCAGAAACATTGTGAGTTTGCAAGTCAATTTTGTGTCCGCGATCATGTGAAGTGGTTAAGAAGAATATTGTCTTATAGAATGCTTCAGTTGCAACTTAAAATCCTCTACGAAAGTGTACTTGAGTTCCAAAAACATTGTAGAGGCAGGCATTCAATAAGTAACCATTACATTCTTTAACATTCTAACATTTCAACATAATCAAAATATAAATTGCAATGACGATGCATTGATTTGGTATTGACCTGTTCTATATTATATTGATACAAAATTCCATACACTGCCTGATACCTCAACATTGCTTACATATTTGTGAAGGGGGGGCACCGTACCAACAGTTTTAATTGAGAAGGCTGAAGAATATCTCCCTCCTGATATGAATTCTCTAATCAAGTTTGTTAAGGTAATTTTTCAATCTCGTCTTCTTTGTATGCATCTTGGTCGAGCATTGTGTTTAATGGTATGATTGAACAATTAGGATGGCGACGGTGACTCGGTGTACACATTCCCTTCTTGGATACATTCAGATATTATGGACGATAACATTCTTACTCAGAGGGCTCCCGAAATGGGTTCCCTCACTGATACCAAAAGCACTGGTGACGGAGATCTGGAGAAACTGAATGAAATCCATATCATTGACTTCAGTGATCTGTACATTGGTAAGCAGCCAGTTTACTTTGTTTCCTGGAAATCTGACATTGTTCAAGTTATTGTCATGTATTTAACGAAATACCAATTTTGTAATGTATCACTGACATCTGAATCGAAGATGCTATAACTATCTGTAAAAATGCTTAAGTTGAGCTGCTCATATCTACCAGTTTGCAGTCTTAGAAGCTATGTAAGGCCGTTTCGAAAAAAGAAGCTATGTAAGGTTGTTAGAAAGAGTTTATATTTATTTATTTGATTGTGATCCAATATTGTTTGTCGTAACAGGGGATCCTCTATGCGACTTAATTCCGCTGCACTTGGATGTTTTCCGTGGTGATATTGATCTTCTGAGGGAGTACCTTAGAAGCTATCAGCTTCCTTTCCTCAGAGGGAAATCAAACGACGACATCTACAAGTCGGTGCAAAATTCGAAGTTCAGCACCGCATCATATCGCGCGATGTAAGTACATACATAAACAAACAATGATAAGCGGTGCTTGTGCACTTGTGAATTGTGATCGATCCTTGTTGGGTTGCCAGTGTCCAAGGGAGAAACATGTGTGTGCGCGCGCGCGTGTGTGTGTTTGCGCAAACATGTGTTAGTTCTGATGTGCGCTGCTTGCTTACAGGTGCTACTGCATACTGCACGACGACAACGTCTTGGCGGCTATATTTGGCCTGTGGAAGGAGCTGAGGGATGCAACGTCGTGGGAGGATGTCGAGCACTTGGTCTGGGATGACCTGAACCGATACCAGCAATCGTCGCCTACACCCTCTAGCTAGCTCACTCGTCACGACTACCAATACATACGCTCAAAAGAAATGGTCCCTTTGGCATATTGCCCAGCTTCATAAGAGCAAAAAAATAAAAAGTAATAAGGGGCAAAACATTTTGTTTACTCTGGGACGGAGAGAGTACTTTTAGATTGGAATGTGCACTTTCATAGTATGAAACTCACTCGACATTTCGGCAAAAGAATTAGGACCTCACTTGCATTTAACTCCTTTTTAATCATGTAAGATTCAAGATAGCATGTAAACTTGTACTATTTTGTTCTATACCAATATTGTGGACCAGAAAGGAATTCTATACATATCTTGTGAAACGAACGCCTAGAAAGGCTGAAATCATGCAGGGTGTCCACTTCACCCCCAAGGTTTGCAATTTCCTTACTACTCCCTCCATTCCTAAATACTACCTCCGTGCCAAAATTCTTGTCTTAGGTTTATCTAAATATGGATGTATGACAAATCTAAGACAAGAATTTTGGGACAGAGAGAGTATAAGTCTTCGTAGAGATTTCACTGTAGACCACATACGGATGTATGTAGATGTATTTTAAAGTATAAATTCACTCATTTTGTTCTGTATGTAGTCCATAGTGGAATCTCTGTATAAGTCTTTTTAGAGGTTTCAAATGGACTACATTTTACTCCGTATGTAGTTCCTTGTTGAACTCTCTAAAATGACTTGTATTTGAGAACGGAGAGAGTATTTAGGAATGGAAGGAGTAGTTTGGATGTTGCTAATCCTGAATCCGTCAAAGACGAATGGCTGCCTCCAAAAGGAGAAAGCAATCAAGGATAGAAGCAAGAATGGTGGCATTAACCACCGGCCCGCCATTCTAAAGGAGAAATCAAGCATGAGCAAAAGCATGAAGGGTGGCACTAAAGGGAAGGTGTTCGCAGTTACATGATGGATGCCTTCTGGTTCCTGTGCGGCTTACATGAGTTTGGTTGTACCCGTTATCTTTGTTGATGTCATGGTGAAGGGTTTCCATGAGTAACATATTGGAAGCTATCTGGCACCCGTAGGGTATGGGTATGGCTGAATCCACCCCATATCCTTACCCGTCCATCCTGAACTTACCTATCACCCATATCCATTAAGGGTGTAACTTTTTTCCATACCTGTCACCCGACAGGTATCTGGGTATCCACGGGTAAAAATATCTGTGTTTACAACATATCAATTGAGTAGAAAATAGTTGTAACAAGCAACATATAATCATAAATTCTTAATAGAAACACATTTTAAACAACAATGTACAACAACATATTGTAACAACAACACATTCTCATAAACAAAAATACTTGCCTATAAAGTGACGCATAAAAATGTTAAACAACAACACATAATCATAAATAACAACACATAGGATTGCACTTTAAGTTCACAAAATCATGATAAATTATAGAGATAATTTCACTACACATAAGAGTTTTTACCTAGCGCAATTAGGAGGGGAAAATTAATACATAAGGATATTAAACGGAACCCACTTGTCAGTATTTTAGATGGGTACATGGGTATGCGGGCATGGGTTATATGATCCCATACCCGTACCCTCCCTACCCGATGGGTATGATATTTTCCCATTTAAGTATCCATGGATAAATTTTTGTCCCATCCCTTACCCTAATAGGGTTTTTACCCGCGGGATACGCGGGTAATGGGTACCCATTGCCATCCCTAAGTCTTTCATCGATCTTTATTGGGAGCTTTCGTCGGGTTTTCAACGAAAAAAACAGCCTTAGGCTGATTCTCATTGATGAAGAGGAAGAAACCAATTACAAGGAACTGAAAATTGAAAGAAGAGAAAAAAAAGAAAAAAAAAGCTACAGGCATGGAGCCAATTGTCCTGTCTTTGCACATCGGCCACCATCCACATCGCATGGCGGCTCGAAGAAGCTGGCCATTGGCGCCAGCCCCGTGAGTAGCCAGTCATTGCCTGGTCGACAATTCTATCGTGGATCAAGAGCAGTGGTAGACCTAGAATGGCAGGCTTTGGGGGTGCCATGATTCAAAAATTACACCAAACATCATCATAATCTCAACAAATAGTCTGGAAACAAAACAACTTGATGGATATTTAGTGTTAAGTATGGATAAAATTTATTTTACAATTTTGGAGGGGGTGCCACTAGATCTGCCCCTGCCTAGGAGACCGAGCCAGCCCTAGCGTTGAAGATCCTCTCGTTGCGCTCCTTCCAAATGCAACATGAGACTAGAAGGCAGGTGGACTTCCACGTTGCCCTACGAGACCGGCAACAACCTAATCTGCACTCTGAAATCATGACTTGATGCGGTTGTCAATTGTCATGTTCAGGTTGAATAGTTGTCCCAGTGATTGCGGTGTCTTGTTACACAGCTGCACCGAGAAGGGGCATGTTTCAATGATGTGGTGTGTTGCCTCCGGAGCAGCACGACAAAGCGATCAGATCAGATCATGGGGGATTTTCCGGCGAGCAAGGTTATCTGCCGTCAGACATTTCCCCTGCATCATAATCCACGCAAAAAACTCCGCCTTTGTATTTGTGACCATGGGGCTTCTTGGTTTGTGAGTGGTCTACATGCCTTGTAGGGATGTAGCTTGTTCTTCTTCCTAAGGCAAATTGCTAACGTTTTTGTTTGATTTTTTGCTAATAAAATAGACAGTTCATTTTTCTAAATTAACGAACAAGAAAATATATTGCATCCGTTTAAAAAATCTTTCCAGGGTCAGATAAGGTTGATCCCCGGATCTTAATGTGGATCATTTGAATGTTGCTTTCAAGGGTAAAAGAAGACATTAGTCAAAAAGCGGTTGGCGACTATCACCACAATGTAAAGTGTGTGTTGTTTGGGACCGAGGCTATACGTAAGTCGCCTGAATATTTATTTTGGGTAAGTCAATTTTCTGGGCCGTTGGATTAAGATTCAACAATCATCATTCTTTCTTCTTCCTCCAACCGCTGCTCCTCCCACAATATCGACTTACCCAAATTGTAAATTCGGCCAACTTATCTATAGCTATTGTAATCTTGCACATGGTTCATGTTGTTTGTACTTCCTTCATTTATTTTTATAAGTCGTTTCAGACAACTGAAAATG
The DNA here is from genome assembly GCF_002162155.2 of Triticum dicoccoides. Classification (NCBI taxonomy): domain Eukaryota; kingdom Viridiplantae; phylum Streptophyta; class Magnoliopsida; order Poales; family Poaceae; genus Triticum; species Triticum dicoccoides. Next base: position 544,110,199 of record NC_041383.1, read on the forward strand.
AGCTACTTTCCACCGTCTTCAAGGCCTTATAGTGAATAGAGGGAGTGATATAAATACTTACATATAACTATTGTAGCCTCCAGCAAGTTGCACCGTCTGCAATTGACATAGCCATCCCCTGACACGCGGCAGGGCCGCCGCAGGGAGGAGCGTTGACAAAGAAACAGAATGGCCATGTGAGCAGAGTCCACGCAGGTGTGCCCTCCCTAGTCACCATGGTTCCCAGTTGAGACCCTACCCAGCATGAACTGCATCGGTCGCCCCATTTCGCCTCTGGCAAGATGCCCGCCGCAGCACCACTGACAGCCTCCTCGATCCTGCGCATGGGTGAGCCAGCGTGCACCGGCCGACCAAGCGAATAAACGGAACCTTCCGCTCCGACGTCCATATGCGGCAGTGATCGCGGCAACCAGAACATCACAGATACCGCTCAAGTCCACGTGGTCGCACGTAGGGGGAATGCTGCCGCACCTGCACTAACACATTTCAGATTTCACCACGCGCGTCGCCGACGGACCAGCGAGGCGAGGCGAAGCCCCCTCCGCTCGTGCTCCGGCGCATTTCGCGGCGCCAAACTTGCCAGACGCCTCAACGGTCGGCCTATAAGTGGAGCCAGATGGCACCTTCCCGGTTAAGTAACTCCGTGATCGAGAGCACCTGTCCCGAAGCCGAGAAGAGAGCTGTAGTACGCCGGCCGGTAGGCTCGTAGCTGGAGAGATGGTGCTCAACGGCGCCCTCTTCTTGCTCGTCTGCGCAGCTGCTCGAGCTGCTGCTTCCGGCGGAGACGGTGAGAGGCACCAAGGCTACTGCTACTCCTTGATCTTCTTACGGATCTCTCGCTAGCTACTCGTAGTTGTTAGAACTAACCGCACAGATCATGCTGCTCCGATTGTGTTAGCATTCATCAAGGACAAGAGGATCACTTCGTTTTATGGAGGAGTACTACTACATTGTCGTTTAATCTGACACGTGCTGTCATGCTCATGCAAACTGCAGGCCCGCTGCTGAACGGTAACTTCGAGTACGCGCCGAACAGGTCCCAGATGAACGGCTCGAGGGTGATGGGGAAGTACGCGATCCCGTACTGGAAGGTGGCCGGCTTCGTGGAGTACATCGAGTCCGGGGCGAAGCAGGACCATATGGTCCTCATAGTGCCGGAAGGCAGGCACGCCGTGCGGCTGGGCACGGAATCCTCGATCCAGCAGCAGCTCAGCGTGACGCGGGGCAAGTACTATTCCATCACCTTCAGCGCGGCGCGCACCTGCGCCCAGTCCGAGAAGCTGAGCGTGTCGATCGTCCCCGGCGACGCGTCCGGCGGCGAGCTCCCCGTCCAGACGGTGTACACCAGCAGCGGCTGGGACTCGTACGCCTGGGCCTTCAAGGCCAAGCAGGGCGTGGTGTCGCTCATCATCCACCACGGCGACGACCAGGTGGACGACCCCGCGTGCGGCCCCATCGTCGACGCCGTCGCCATCAGAACGCTCAACCCTCCTCACGCCACCCACCGTAAGACATACCACGATCTCGTCGTTAACCGCGCCCACGAAGTCTCATCACGTTACGGGGTTCTTACTCTGCACCTGTGCTGCAGAGAACATGCTGATCAACGGGGACTTCGAGGAGGGGCCGTACATGACCCCGGGGTCGCCGTGGGGGGTGCTGGTGCCGCCGATGAACGAGGACGCCACGTCGCCGCTGCCGGGGTGGATGATCATGTCCCACTCCAAGGTGGTCAAGTACATCGACGCGGCGCACTTCCGGGTGCCGCACGGCTCCCGCGCCGTGGAGCTGGTGGCCGGCGTGGAGGTGGCGCTGGTCCAGGAGGTGGCCACCGTGCCCGGCAGGTCCTACAGGCTGCAGTTCTCCGTGGGCGACGCCGGCAACAAGTGCGCGGCGTCGCCGATGAGCGTGCAGGTGGCCACGGCGTACGGGGGCAAGCGCGTGTCGTACGAGTCCCGCGGCACGGGCGGCTACGTGCGCGACAAGCTCGACTTCAAGGCGGAGGGGAACAGCACCCGGGTGGTGTTCTACAGCACGGGCTACCACACCACGTCTGACCGCAGCGGCACGCTCTGCGGCCCCGTCGTCGACGACGTCTCTCTCGTCAGTGTCTCGCACCCACATGCTCGCCGGTTGCTCCGCTGATGCGCCTCGCAGGAGCCGGTGCTTTTTTTTTTTCTTGATGAGTTGGGAGCCCGTGCTGCTAGAATGTGAGTTTCTCGGGAGAGAGCGGCTCGGAAGTGGAAAATTGACTGCTGAGAATGAGATGATAGTGGTTGCGTGACAACAGACTTAACATTGCCTCAACAGATTGATCATGATTCAGTGCAAACAGTATCACCGTAATCAGCTGGAAACATCAGCAACAGCTGCAATGTTAAGTTTTTTTTTTCCACTTTCCTTCTCAAATCACTTTCTCTGCGTATGAAGTGCTGAGTATGTGCCCCTGTCAGTACATGTGTTCTACTGCAAATTCAGTTTGGCATGTCGCTGTTGTAAGCTGTGACTCCAAATATTTTACTGTTGCCGCTGCATTGTAAGTTTGTAACAGCTATGCACAATTCAAATCTCCCCGAGGGGCAAGAGGTTTAACCGAGCAGTGATTTAGTAGAGGGATTGTGTGTGTGGAGGAATTAGCGGGGATTGGGTGAGGGGTGGGATCACCCAACCCCTCTGTGGATTGGATCGCCACCAACCGAATAAGGCCTGCCGAAAGCAGGAAATTCCACTATCCAGTGACGAGAGATTCTTGGAGCAGTAGCTTCAGGTCCTCAAGCCTGTAAAGAATTAACAGGTGTTGTTTACCTGATGAAACAAACTAGTAAAATGGATAAGTCATTACATACCTCACATTACTGAGATCAGGATAGGTTGCAATTGCATCCTTGAAATCCTACAGAAAATTCAGGAGATCAGAATGTGGACCGTTAGACTGAACAATATTTTGTAGCTAAGCTCTATCTTACTTGGTTAGAAGTTGAAGGTGTGTATGTTATTATACATGACATCCCTGCTCCTTTTGCTGCCTGTCAAAAGAAAGTCATCTCTTGTGTTCAAAAGTACGACCTCTGTACCAAAATATAAGACGTTTCTGTAACAAAATTGAACTACAAAAACGTCTTATATTTTGGTACGGAGGGAGTATAAGTTTATTTGATAAATAAGAACTTGGAAGACCTACTTGTAGTCCAATGACACTGTCTTCTACCACAAGGCAGTTCTTGCTTTCTAATCCTAATTTCTGCATCGAACAATTAAGTCTTTAACACAACCAATTTCAAAAAAAAAAAAACTCAAGTAAAGTTTGACATGATATGCTTCAATTGTGCTCACTACCTTTGCTGCTGTAATATATATCGATGGATCGGGTTTTTTCACTTTAACATCATCGCCTGCAACATGAAACAATCAAGAATTTTGAATGCCGTGGAATGACTTATCATAGCTTTCAAAATATAACCACCTACCAAACAACAAATAATTGCAAGTGCATTTAAATAGGATCTGGTCTTAGCCGGGTGAAAAATGTAAGCTAAAACACATCTCAATCTTTACTAGACTTTATATTACTCATTTCACTGATTTCTTCTTTTTCTTGACCGTGTCACTGGCCATTGTAATATTTTATTTGAACTAATACAAAATTGTAAAACAAGAAAACAACTAGGATGACTGGTACGAAAACTTTGTAAAGACAATCCTGCACGCTCATTCACATTTTTGTGATCGTTGCCAGTTAATCTCAAAACAACCATGGTAAACATGATCAGAAAGAAGCAAAAACAACCAGAACTATACCGGCGAGGAAGCAGTCCAGACCATTGAATCTTTCCTATAAAACCATACAATTGTAAAGAAATGGAATCTCAACCGAGAAAGTAAAATTCATGTCAGAAATATAAGAAACACAGCATAAGTCACATGCAACTTACAAGTCCAAGAAGATTTTCAAGACACAACACCACTGAACTTTTAGTTGCCGCAGAGCAAACAGCAAGCTTGATGCCCTACACCATTATACCAAAATCACCTCATTTTTTCCAAAATAGCCCATACTATTGTAATTTAATGGGAACATTAAATAAGAATTCACCTAGTGTACATTACAAAAAGGATTAAATGAAATATATTATGTTGCAAAGCAGTTTACAGTATGAGGAAAACACTAGTACAAAGTAGAATAAATCTTGCAATAAGTATTACCGCACCCTTAACTTCATCCATCAGCCGCAAAACACCAGGTCTAGGCTCCACCTAGCATACAGAGCTGAAAATCAGTCTGAGATGATGAGTAAGAATTTCCCAATGTATTCATTTCACTTACAGTTCCAGATTTGATTATTGCTTTGTACCTCTCTGTTTTCCAGTCCTGCAAAAATGTACTTCTGTAAAATTCATGGATTCTTAGACATGGTTCGAAGCATTTGTACTTCTTGAAAAGGATAATAAGGAGCTAATGCATTTGATTTAGAACCAAGGACATAAAAAATCTGACCTGAATAACGTCAACTAACTTCTCCCTGTCTTCGTCGCTTGAAGGTGCTGTCTCCAATATCTTTGAAGAAGGCCACCCATTTTCTCCAAAGTACCTGTAACAGATTGAAACCGATTCAGAACCAATATCCACACGCTAATCATCAACTACTTAAACAGCATGTGGACCCTAGCATGCCCTGCCCTGCAACATCACTTATTCCCATTCAAACTATTTGCCACATTTTTTTTCTCGAAACATTAAACTTTGCACACCATTCTAATGACGAACTGCATCCTGCATATAAAGCAGGTAAGCAAGAATTCAGATTGTGAAATCGAAATGCCAGCAACAAATGGTGGGAGGCTGATCGCAAAATCAATCACAGCGCAATTGCTGAGGCAAAATATCACACGCGGAATGCCACACGCGAAGGAATCGTCAAGCTTGCGGGCGTGACGTACCATCGCATCTTGGGCTTCCCGCCGCCGATGCGGTTCTGGAGGTCGTCATAGAAGGCCTCGTCCCAGTACAGCGGCGCGTCGGCCGCGGGCGGGCAGCGGACCCCGAAGTGCGCGAAGGCGTCGTTGTAGGCCTGCCGGTGGAGGTGCTCCGACTCCAGTATGACGCCGTCGCAGTCGAAGATGAGGGCGTCGAGCGACCGCGGCGGGGAAGCCGAGGCGGAGACGACGAGCGAGGACGTACGGGGGAGGCGGAGGCGGACCGCGGGGAGGCTGGAAGGGGGGCGGTGGCTGAAGAAGCTGCGGCGAGCCGTGGCGGCGACGGCGGCCGGGGTGAAGGAGGTGGGGACGAGAAGGGAAGTGGAAGCCATGCCCATGGGAGGCATCGGTGATGCGAACAGAGATCAGCGGATGGAACGGAATAGGCGCGAATGGTTCGAGAATGGCTGCTTATCTACCCGCCACTTTTAAGCCGTGGTGTCTTTCTTATCGCGTATGAGAGGAGGGAAACAATTCCCAAACGGTTCCCTTCACTTGAGCCTGTAGACAGTTGCCGCCCGATCTCAAGCAGCAAGCAGACAACGCAGAATCACTGTTCATATCCTTCTAAAAAAAGAATCACTGTTCATATCACATGTCAGGTGTATCTTAGATTTGGCAGTGATTCAGTTTAATCTTGTAACTTTAGGTTTTGAGAGAAGTTCATATTTCAACCTTGAATTGTCACTCAAGTCTAAGAAACAAGCCCCAAAGTTCAAAACCTTCTATTTTACAAACCCAAACTCACAAAACTAGACATATATCAATTTCCTCTCCTTGAGCCAGTTTTCTGGGCAGTGGGTTGTTTTGATCGGTTTTGGAGAGTTGACCGTCTATAGCTAGCCAGCAGCCAACTCGGCCGCCACATCATCCTGGCATCTACACCTAGCCCTCCAACCAACCCCTCTCCCTCCCTGTGCGACACCGGCGACCGGGAACCTACGGCGCCTCCACACCGCCTTCATGCGTGCTGGCCTTTGCTCCCCTGCCCAACCTTTTTGTCGGGGCGCCGCCTCGCGTGTTGCAACAAGCACTGGACTCCGGATCCAGTGTTAGGCACCCTCGAAGAGGAAGCGGCGTTGCAACTAGAACGACAAGGCACGGTGTCAGGGTTGAAGCATTCCATTTTGTGCCACCATCGCGCTTGTCCATGTCGAGCAACCAGAGCCTCTGCTTTCCTCTTTCTTCCATCACAGAGCACCCCAAATGTCTGCTGACCTTGAGCCCTCTCCAATTAGGCTGACGAAGCCCGCCCGAAGAGCTCCAGTGAGGTCGCGTGGCCGACACTATCCCGGCTTCCACGGCGTCATCGTGAGGAATATCCACATCGATGAACGGAGGACCGCATTCCGGGTCTTCAAGTTCGAGTTTGTGTTGTCGGCGGTCAATGGCCATCCAGTTGGATGGTCGGCTGATGTTCCTAAGAAGAGGCTGCTCCTGGTTGTAAAAGATACGATGCCGGAAACTTTTGCTATTCTTGTAGCAGGGTCTCGTGCGTGTATTTTTCTTTTTTTATATAGGTTGGATTGTTTACCACATGTGTCACGTGGTGGGACTCGTGCGTGTCTATATAATAGAAGGGGTTACAAGGGTCGGTTCGAGTTGTGTACAAGTACTTGATCTCTACCACAGCTATACAAGAGATAGACAACTATATAAGAGATAGGATCAAATATGTATAACATCCCGACTAGATTACTACAACTATCTGAACAAACTACAACGTGGTACAGACATGAAATGCATAGTTATTTCAACACCCCCTCTCAATCACAACTCGTCTAAGCTAAGATTGTGCTGAAGAGCTTCTTGTTGCCGTAGTGTCAGGGGTATGTAAACCCATCCGCAACTTGATCTTTTGTCGGTATAAACCAAATATTAGGTAAATTATTTGCTACTCTTTCTTGGACAAAATGATAGTCAACTTCAATATGTTTGCTTCGACATGAAGCACAGATTTGCTGGCAGATAAGTGGCACCACGATTATCACCCCATAAAGCTATTGTCTGTGATTGATCAATACCAAGTTCATGTAACAGAGATTGTATGCAAATTATTTCTGTTGTTGCATTTGCAAGAGACTTGTACTCTATCTCAGTGATGGACATTGATACTATAAGTTATTTTCTTGAACTCCATAAGACAAGATTACACCAAAATAATGTGGCAAAACCTCGAGTGGACTTTCTATCATCGGGACAGCCTGCCCAATCAGCACCAGAAAATGCACTTTCAAGAGATGGGTTTTGTTGGGGAACGTAGTAATTCAAAAAAATTCCTACGATCACGCAAGATCTATCTAGGATATGCATAGCAATGAGACGGGAGTGTGTCCACGTATCCTCGTAGAACGAAAGCGGAACATTTAGTTAACGTGGTTGTGTAGTCGAACGTCTTCACGATCCAACCAATACAAGTACCGAACATACGGCACCTCCGCGTTCAGCATACATTCAGCCCGATGACGTCCCTCGAGCTCTTGATCCAGTTGAGGACAAGGGAGAGTTCCGTCAACACGACGGCGTGGCGACGGTGTTGATGATGTTACCGGCGCAGGGCTTCGCCCAAGCACTACGACGATATGACCGATGTGTTGAACTGTGGAGGGGGGCACCACACACGGCTAAGAGAACAACTGATGTGCTTTGGGGTTCCCCCTTGCCCCCATATATAAAGGAGGGAGGAGGAGGAGGCCGGCCTAGGAGGGACGCGCCTATAGGGGGAGTCCAACTAGGATTCCCAATCCTAGTTGGAGTCCCCTTCCTTTTCCAAGAGGGGGAGAGAGGGAAGGAGTAGGACAAGGAGAAGGAAAGAGGGGGGCGCCGCCCCCTCCCTAGTCCAACTCGGACCTGCCATGGGGGGCGCGTGGCCACCCTGCGGCCCTCCTCTCCTTTCCACTAAAGCCCATTAAGGCCCACTACTTTCTCCGGGGGGTTCCGGTAACCTCCCGGTACTCTGAAAAATGCCCGAACCTTTCTGAAACCTTTCCGGTGTCCGAACATAGCCTTCCAATATATCAATCTTTATGTCTCGACCATTTCGAGACTCCTCGCCATGTCTGCGATCTCATAAGGGACTCCAAACAAACTTACACATAACTCATAATACAAATCGTCATCGAACGTTAAGCGTGCGGACCCTACGGGTTCGATAACTATGTAGACATGATCGAGACACATCTCCAATCAATAACCAATAGCGGAACCTGGATGCTCATATTGGCTCCTACATATTCTACGAAGATCTTTATCGGTCAAACCGCATAACAACATACATTGTTCCCTTTGTCATCGGTATGTTACTTGCCTGAGATTCGATCATCGGTATCATCATACCTAGTTCAATCTCGTTATTGGCAAGTCTCTTTACTCGTTTCATAATGCTTCATCCCGCAACTAACTCATTAGTCACATTGCTTGCAAGGCTTATAGTGATGAGCATTACCGAGAGGGCCCAGAGATACCTCTCCGATACACGGAGTGACAAATTCTAATCTCGATATATGCCAACCCAACAAACACCTTCAGAGACACTTGTAGAGCATCTTTATAATCACCCAGTTACGTTGTGACGTTTGATAACACACAAGGTGTTCCTCCGGTATTAGGGAGTTGCATAATCTCATAGTCAGAGGAACATGTATAAGTCATGAAGAAAGCAATAGCAATAAAACTTATCGATCATTATGCTAAGCTAACGGATGGGTCTTGTCCATCACATCATTCTCTAATGATTTGATCCTGTTCATCAAATGACAACACATGTCTATGGTCAGGAAACATAACCATCTTTGATTACCGAGCTAGTCAAGTAGAGGCATACTAGGGACACTTTGTTTTGTCTATGTATTCACACATGTACTATATTTCCGGTTAATACAATTCTAGCATGAATAATAAACATTTATCATGATATAAGGAAATATAAATAACAACTTTATTATCGCCTCTAGGGCATATTTCCTTCAGTCTCCTACTTGCACTAGAGTCAATAATCTAGTTCACATCGCCATGTGATTTAACACCAATAGTTCACATCGCCATGTGACCAACAACCAAAGGGTTTATTAGAGTCAATACTCTAGTTCACATCGCTATGTGATTAACACCCAAAGAGTACTAAGGTGTGATCATGTTTTGCTTGTGAGAGAAGTTTAGTCAACGGGTCTGCTAAATTCAGAGTTGTATGTATTTTGCAAACTTTCTATGTCTACAATGCTCTGCATGGAGCTACTCTAGATAATTGCTCCCACTTTCAATATGTATCCAGATTGAGACTCAGAGTCATCTGGATTAGTGCAAAGCTTACATCAACGTAACTCTTTACGACGAACTCTTCATCACCTCCATAACCGAGAAATACTTCCTTATTCTTCTTAGGTAACTAAGGATAACTTTGACCGCTATACAGTGATCCACTCCTGGATCACTATCGTACCCCCTTGCCAAACTCATAGTAAGGCACACAACTGGTCTGGTACATAGCATGTCATACTTTATAGAACCTATGACTGAGGCATAGGGAATGACTTTCATTCTCTTTCCATCTTCTGCCATGGTCCGGCGTTGAGTCTTACTCAACTTTACACCTTGTAATACAGGCAAGAACTCCTTATTTGACTGATCCATTTTGAACTCTTTCAAAATCTTGTCAAGGTATGTACTCATTGAAAAATCTTATCAAGCGTCTTGATCTATCTCTATAGATCTTGATGCCCAATATGTAAGCAGCTTCACCGAGGTCTTTCTTTGAAAATCTCCTTTCAAACTCTCCTTTATGCTTTCCAGAAAATTCTACATTATTTCTGATCAACAATATGTCATTCACATATACTTATCAGAAAGGTTGTAGTGTTCCGACTCACTTTCTTGTCAATACAGGCTTCACCGCAAGTTTGTATAAAACTATATGCTTTGGTCAACTCATCAAAGCGTATATTCCAACTTCGAGATGCTTGCACCAGTCCACAGATGGATCGCTGGAGCTCTGATACGCCTCCAATGTATCTATAATTTTTGATTGTTCCATGCTATTATATTATCTGTTTTGGATGTTTAATGGGCTTTACTATGCATTTTTATATTATTTTTGGGACTAACCTATTAACCGGAGGCCCAGTGCAAATTGCTGTTTTTTTGCCTATTTCAGTGTTTTGCAGAAAAGGAATATCAAACGGAGTCCAAACGGAATGAAACCTTCGGGAGAGTTATTTTTGGAACAAACGTGATCTAGAGGACTTGGAGTGGACGTCAAGAAAGAAGCAAGGAGTCCACGAGGCAGGGAGGTGCGCCTGCTCCCCCTGGACGTGCCCCCCACCCTCGTGGGCCCCTCGCAGCTCCACTGACCTACTTCTTCCTCCTATATATACCCATATGCTCCGAAAACATCCAAGAGCACAATAGATCGGGAGTTCCGCCGCCGCAAGCCTCTGTAGCCACCAAAAACCAATCGGGACCCTATTCCGGCACCCTACCGGAGGGGGGATCAATCACCGGTGGCCATCTTCATCATCCTGGCGCTCTCCATGACAAGGAGGGAGTTGTTCACCCTCGGGGCTAAGGGTATGTACAAGTAGCTATGTGTTTGATCTCTCTCTCTCTCGTGTTCTTGATTTGGCACGATCTTGATGTATCGCGAGGTTTGCTATTATAGTTGGATCATATGATGTTTCTCCCCCTCTATCTCTTGTAATGGATTGAGTTTTCCCTTTGAAGTTATCTTATCGGATTGGGTCTTGAAGGATTTGAGAACACTTGATGTATGTCTTGCATGTGCTTATCTGTGGTGACAATGAGATATTCACGTGATCTACTTGATGTATGTTTTGGTGATCAACTTGCGGGTTTAGTAACCTTGTGAACTTATGCATAGGGGTTGGCACACGTTTTCGTCTTGACTCTCCAGTAGAAACTTTGGGGCACTCTTTGAAGTTCTTTGTGTTGGTTGAATAGATGAATCTGAGGTTGTGTGATGCATATCGTATAATCATTCCCACAGATACTTGAGGTGACATTGGAGTATCTAGGTGTCATTAGGGTTTTGGTTGATTTGTGTCTTAAGGTGTTATTCTGGTACGAACTCTATGATAGATCAAACGAAAAGAATAGCTTCGTGTTATTTTACTATGGACTCTTGAATAGATCGATCAGAAAGGATAACTTTTAGGTGGTTTCGTACCCTACTCTTCGTTTGTTCTCCGCTATTAGTGACTTTGGAGTGACTCTTTGTTGCATGTTGAGGGATAGTTATATGATCCAGTTATGTTATTATTGTTGAGAGACCTTGCACTAGTGAAAGTATGAACCCCAGGCCTTGTTTCGAAGCATTGCAATACTGTTTGTGCTCACTTTTACCACTTGTTACCTTGCTGTTTTTATATTTTCAGATTACAAATACTCATATCTACCATCCATACTGCACTTGTATCACCATCTCTTCGCCGAACTAGTGCACCTATACAATTTACCATTGTATTGGGTGTGTTGGGGACACAAGAGACTCTTTGTTATTTGGTTGCATGGTTGTTTGAGAGATACCATCTTCATCCTACACCTCCCACGGATTGATAAACCTTAGGTCATCCACTTGAGGGAAAATTGCTGCTGTCCTACAAACCTCTGCACTTGGAGGCCCAACAACGTCTACAAGGAGAAGGTTGCGTAGTAGACATCAAGCTCATTTCTGGCGCCGTTGCCGGGGAGTCTACGCACAAGTCAAGACATACCAAGTACCCATCACAAACTCTTATCCCTCGCATTACATTATTTGCCATTTGCCTCTCGTATTCCTCTCCCCCACTTCACCCTTGCCGTTTTATTCGCCCTCTCTTTCCCGTTCGCCTCTTTTTTGCTTGCCTCTTGTGTGCTTGTGTGTTGGATTGTTTGTCACAATGGCTCAAGATAATACTAAATTGTGTGATTTTCCCAATAGCAACAACAATGATTTTCTTAGCACTCCGATTGCTCCTTTTACCGATGCTGAATCTTGTGCAATTAATGCTGCTTTGTTAAATCTTGTCATGAAAGATCAATTCTCTGGCCTTCCTAGTGAAGATGCCGCTACTCATCTAAACAACTTCGTTGATTTGTGTGATATGAAAAAGAAGAAAGACGTGGATAACGATATTGGTAAATCGGTAAGAGACATCGTAGATCGCACCATATCCAATAAAGTGCGGTTACGACGTTCGGACACACCATTACGCTATGGTGTTTCAGGTGGCGTGAGCTGTGTATTCCACATTGTTTTAAATGAAGGCCAAACTCGTAACTCAAATATTCTCCTCCACGACCAGATTGTAGAAACTTTATTTTCTTGTTACGATGATTCTCCACTTCACTCTGAAATTCTTTGAACTTTTGAAATGTTTCAGACTTGTGTTTCATTAAGTAGATATACCCATATCTTCTCAAATCATCTATGAAGGTTAGAAAATAACGATACCCACCATGAGCATCAACACTCATTGGACCACACACATCAGTATGTATTATTCCCAATAAGTCAGTAGCTCGTTCCATTGTTTCGGAGAACGGAGTTTTAGTCATCTTGCCCATAAGGCACGGTTCGCAAGTATCAAATGATTCATAATCAAGTGATTCCAAAAGTCCATCAGCATGGAGTTTCTTCATGCGCTTTACACCAATATGACCTAAACGGTAGTGCCACAAATATGTTGCACTATGCTTATCAACTTTGCATCTTTTGGCATCAATATTATGAATATGTATCACTATGACCAAGATTCAATAAACCATCAGCATTGGGTGTATGCCCATAGAAGGTTTTATTCATGTAAAGAGAATAACAATGATTCGCTGTCTTAAATGAATAGCCGTATTGCAATAAACATGATCTAATCATATTCATGCTCAGCGCAAACACCAAATAACATTTATTTAGGTTCAACACTAATCCCGAAAGTATAGGGAGTGTGAGATGATGATCATATCAATCTTGGAACCACTTCCAACACACATCATCACTTCATCCTCAACTAGTCTCTGTTTATTCTGCAACTCCTGTTTCGAGTTACTAATCTTAGCAACCGAACAAGTATCAAATACCCAGGGGTTACTAGGAGCATGCTACGTCTTGTGCTTGCGTTGGTTTTCCTTGAAGAGGAAAGGGTGATGCAGCAATAGTAGCGTAAGTATTTCCCTCAGTTTTTGAGAACCAAGGTATCAATCCAGTAGAAGGCTCCTCAAAAGTCCCACGCACCTACACAAACAAACAAAGAACTCGCAGCCAACACAATAAAGGGGTTGTCAATCCCTTCACGGCCACTTGCGAAAGTGAGATCTGATAGAGATAATATGATAAGATAAATATATCTTTGGTATTTTGTAATATAGATGCAAAAAGTAAAGATGCAAATAAAAGTAGATTGAAAGCAAATATGATAAGAGATAGACCCGGGGGCCATAGGTTTCACTACAGGCTTCTCTCAAGATAGCATAAGTATTATGGTGGGTGAACAAATTACTGTCGAGCAATTGATAGAAAAGTGAATAATTATGAGATTATCTAGGCATGATCATGTATATAGGCATCACATCCGTGACAAGTAGACCGACTCCTGCCTGCATCTACTACTATTACTCCACACATCGACCGACTCCTGCCTGCATCTAGAGTATTAAGTTCATAAGAATAGAGTAACGCCTTAAGCAAGATGACATGATGTAGAGGGATAAACTCATGCAATATGATATAAACCCCATCTTTTTATCCTCGATCGCAACAATACAATACGTGCCTTGCAACCCTTTCTGTCACTGGGTAAGGACACCGCAAGATTGAACCCAAAGCTAAGCACTTCTCCCATGGCAAGAAAGATCAATCTAGTAGGCCAACCAAACTGATAATTCGAAGAGACTTGCAAAGATAACTCAATCATACATAAAACAATTCAGAGGAGATTCGAATATTTCTCATAGATAAACTTGATCATAAACCCACAATTCATCGGATCTCGACAAACATACCGCAAAAAGAGTTTACATCGAATAGATCTCCACAAGAGAGGGCGAGAACATTGTATTGAGATCCAAAAAGAGATAAGAAGCCATCTAGCTAATAACTATGTACCCGAAGGTCTGTGGTAAACTACTCACAACTCATCGGAGGGGCTATGGTGTTGATGTAGAAGCCCTCCATGGTCGATTCCCCCTCCGGCGGAGCGCCGGCGAAGGCTCCAAGATGGGATCTCGCGGATACAGAAGGTTACGGTGGTGGAAATTGTGTTTCGTTGGCTCCCTGGATGTTTTCAGGGTACGTAGGCTTATATAGGAGGAATAAGTACGTCGGTGGCTGTCCGAGGGGCCCACGAGACAGGGGGCGCGCCCTACCCTCTCGTGGCCGCATCGGCTGCTTCTTGACTTGCACTCCAAGTCCTCTGGATCACGTTCGTTCCAAAAATCATGCTGTCAAAGGTTTCATTCCATTTGGACTCCGTTTGATATTCCTTTTCTTCGAAATACTGAAATAGGCAAAAAAACAGCAATACAGGTTGGGCCTCCGGTTAGTAGGTTAGTCCCAAAAATGATATAAATGTATAAAATAAAGCCCATAAACATCCAAAATGGGTAATATAATAGCATGAAACAATCAAAACTTATAGATACGTTGGAGACGTATCAGAGCACTAGTAAGGTACACATCAATAACCTATATATCAAATATACCTTTGTTCACTTTGCCATCCTTCTTATCCGCCAAATGTTTTGGGGTCGTTTCGCTTCTAGTGACCATTTCCTTTTGCAGTAGAAGCACTCAGTTTCAGGCTTGGGTCCAGCTTTGGTATTCTTCTCGGGAGTGACAACTTGCTGGCCATTCTACTTGAAGTTCCCTTTCTTTCCCTTTGCCCTTTTCTTGAAACTAGTGGTCTTGTCAATCATCAACACTTGATGCTCTTTCTTGATTTCTACCTTCGTTGATTTCAGCATCACGAAGAGCTTGGGAACCGTTTTCGTCATGCCTGGATAGTATAGTTCATCACGAAGTTGCAGTAACTTGGTGATGGTGACTAGAGAACTCTGTCAATCACTTATCTTATCTGGAAGATTAACTCCCACTTGATTCAAGCGATTGTAGTACCCAGACATTTTGAGCACATGCGTACTAGCTGAGCAATTCTCCTCCATCTTTTAGGCGAAGTACTTGTTAGAGGTCTCATACCTCTCGACACGGGCATGAGTCTGAAATACCAATTTCATCTCTTGGAACATCTTATATGCTCCGTGGCGTTCAAAATGTTTTTGAAGTCCCGGTTCTAAGCCGTAAAGCATGGTGCACTAAACTATCAAGTAGTCATCATATTGAGCTAGCCAAACGTTCATAACGTGTGCATCTGCTCCTGCAATACGTCTGTCACCTAGCGGTGCATCAAGGACATAATTCTTCTATGCATCATATTGAGCTAACCAAACATTCATAACGTCTGCATCTGCTCCTGCAATAGGTCAGTCACCTAGCGGTGCATCAAGGACATAATTCTGTTGCTGCACAGAAGAATTATGTCCTTGATGCACTACTAGGTGACAGACCTATTGCAGGAGCAGATGCAGACGTTATGAACGTTTGGCTAGCTCAATATGATGACTACTTGATAGTTTAGTGAACCATGCTTTACGGCTTAGAACCGGGACTTCAAAAATGTTTTGAACGCCACAGAACATATGAGATGTTCCAAGATCTGAAATTGGTATTTCAAATTAATGCCCGTGTCAAGAGGTATGAGACCTCTGACAAGTACTTTGCCTAAAAGATGGAGGAGAATTGCTCAGCTAGTGAGCATGTGATCAGAATGTTTGGGTAATATAATCACTTGAATCAAATGGGAGTTAATCTTCCAGATAAGATAAGTGATTGACATAGTTCTCTAAGTCACCATCACCAAGTTACTGGAACTTTGTGATGAACTATAGTATGCAAGGGATGACGAAAACGATTCCTGAGCTATTCGTGATGCTGAAATCGACGAAGGTAGAAATCAAGAAAGAGCATCAAGTGTTGATGATTAAACAAGATCACTAGTTTCAACAAAAGAGCAAAGGGAAAGAAAGGGAACTTCGAGTAGAATGGCAAGAAAGTTGTCACTCCCAGGAAGAAGCCCAAATCTAGACCCAAGCCTGAAACTGAGTGCTTCTACTGCAAAGGAAATGATCACTAGAAGTGAAACTGCCCCAAACATTTGGCGGATAAGAAGGATGGCAAAGTGAACAAATGTATATTTGATATATAGGTTATTGATGTGTACCTTACTAGTATTCATAGTAGCCCCTGGGTATTTGATACTTGTTCGGTTGCTAAGATTAGTAACTCGAAATAGGAGTTACAGAATAAACATACACTAGTTGACGGTGAAGTGACGATGTGTGTTGGAAGTGGTTCCAAGATTGATATATGATCATCATCGCACACTCCTTATACTTTCGGGATTAGTGTTGAACCTAAATAAATGTTATTTGGTGTTTGCATTGAGCAGGAATATGATTAGATCATGTTTATTGCAATACAGTTATTCATTTAAGACAAAGGATAATTGTTATTCTGTTTACATGAATAAAACCTTCTATGGTCCTACACCCAATGTTGATCGTTTATTGAATCTTGATCGTAATGATACACAATATTCATAATATTGATGCCAAAAGATGCAAAGTTGATAATGATAGTGCAACTTATTTGTGGCACTGCCGTTTGGGTCATATCGGTGTAAAGCGCATGAAGAAACTCCATAAATATGGACTTTTGGAATCACTTGATTATGAATCATTTGATACTTGCGAACCATGCCTTATGGGCAAGATGACTAAAACTCTGTTCTCCAGAACAATGGAATGAGCTAATGACTTATTGGAAATAATACATACCGATGTATGCAATCCGATGAATGTTGAGGCTCGTGGAGGGTATCGTTATTTTCTAACCTTCACAGATAATTTGAGCAGATATGGGTATATCTACTTAATGAAACACGAGTCTGAAACATTTGAAAGTTCAAATAGTTTCAGAGTGAAGTGGAGAATCATCGTAACAAGAAAATAAAGTTTCTACGATCTGATCGTGGAGGTGAATATTTGAGTTACGAATTTGGCCTTCATTTAAAACAATGTGGAATAGTTTCACAGCTCACGCCACCTGGAACACCACAGCGTAATGTTGTGTCCAAATGTCGTAACCGCACTTTATTAGATATGGTGCGATCTATGATGTCTCTTACCATTTTACCACTATCATTTTGGGATTATGCATTAGAGACAATTGCATTCACGTTAAACAGGGCACCATCGAAATGCGTTGAGACGACACTGCATGAATTGTGGTTTGGCAACAAACCTAAGCTTTCGTTTCTTAAAGTTTGTGGCTGGCGATGCTTATTTGAAAAAGCTTCAACCTGATAAGCTCGAACCCAAATCGGAGAAGTGCGTATTCATAGGATACCCAAAGGAAACTGTTGGGTACACCTTCTACCACAAGATCTGAAGGCAAGATATTCGTTGCTAAGAATGGATCCTTTCTAGAGAAGGAGTTTCTCTCGAAAGAAGTGAGTGGGAGGAAAGTAGAACTTGATGAGGTAATTGTACCTTCTCCCGAATTGGAAAGTAGTTCATCACAGAAATCAGTTCTAGTGATTCCTACACCAATTAGTGAAGAAGCTAATGATGATGATCATGAAACTTCAGATCAAGTTACTACCGAACCTAGTAGGTTAACCGGAGTACGGTCCACGCCAGAGTGGTATGGTAATCATATTCTGGAAGTCATGTTACTAGACCATGATGAACCTACGAACTATGAGGAAGCGATTATGAGCCCAGATTCTGCGAAATGGCTTGAGGCCATGAAATCTGAGATGGGATCCATGTATGAGAACAACATGTGGACTTTGGTGGACTTGCTCGATGATCGGCAAGCCATAGAAAATAAATGGATCATCAAGAGGAAGACGGACGCTGATAATAGTGTTACTATCTACAAAGCTCGACCTGTCGCAAAAGGTTTTCGACAAGTTCAAAGTGTTGACTACAATGTGATTTTCTCAACTGTAGCGATGCTTAAATCCGTCCGAATCATGTTAGCAGTTGCCATATTTTATGAAATCTGGCAAATGGATGTCAAAACTGCATTCGTTAAATGGATATTTTTTAAAGAAGAGTTGTATATGATGCAACCAGAAGGTTTTGTCGATCCTAAAGGTACTAACAAGGTGTGCAAGCTCCAACGGTCCATCTATGGACTGGTGCAAGCATCTCGGAGTTGGAACATACACTTTGATGAGTTGATCAAAGCATATAGTTTTATACAGACTTGCGATGAAGCCTGTATTTACAAGCAAGTGAGTGGGAGAACTACAACCTTTCTGATAAGTATATGTGAATGACATATTATTGATTGGAAATGATGTAGAATTTTCTGGAAAGCATAAAGGAAAGTTTGAAAGGAGATTTTCAAAGAAAGACCTCGGTGAAGATGCTTACATATTGGGCATCAAGATCTATAAAGATATATCAAGACGCTTGATAAGATTTTTCAATGAGTACATACCTTGATAAGATTTTTGAAAGAGTTCAAAATGGATTAGTCAAAGAAGGAGTTCTTGCATGTATTACAAGGTGTAAAGTTGAGTAAGACTCAAAGCCCGACCATGACAGAAGATAGAAAGAGAATGAATGACATTCCCTATGCCTCAACCATAGGTTCTATAAAGTATGCCATGCTATGTACCAGACCAGTTGTGTGCCTTGCTATGAGTTTGGCAAGGGGGTACGATAGTGATGCAGGAGTGGATCACTATATAGCGGTCAAAGTTATCCTTAGTTACCTAAGAGGACTAAGGAAGTATTTCTCGGTTATGGAGGTGATAAAGAGTTGGTCGTAAAGAGTTACGTCGATGTAAGCTTTTACACCGATCCAGATGACTCTAAGTCTGAATCTGGATACATATTGAAAGTGGGAGAAATTAGCTAGAGTAGCTCCATGCAGAGCATTGTAGACATAAAATATTTGCAAAGTACATATGGATCTGAATGTGTTAGACCCGTTGACTAAACTTCTCTCACGAGCAAAACATGATCACACCTTAGTACTCTTTGGGTGTTAATCACATAGCGATGTGAACTAGATTATTGATTCTAGTAAACCCTTTGGTTGTTGGTCACATGGCGATGTGAACTATGGGTGTTAATCACATACATATGTGAACTATTGGTGTTAAATCACATGGCGAAGTGAACTAGATTATTAACTCTAGTGCAAGTGGGGGACTGAAGGAAATATGCCCTAGAGGCAATAATAAAGTTGTTATTTATATTTCCTTATATCATGATAAATGTTTATTATTCATGCTATAATTGCATTAACCGGAAACTTAGTGCATGTGTGGATACATAGACAATACATATTGTCCCTAGTATGCCTCTACTAGACTAGCTCGTTAATCAAAGATGATTATGTTTCCTAACCATAGACATGTGTTGTCGTTTGATGAACGGAATCACATCATTAGGAGAATGATGTGATGGACAAGACCCATCCTTAGCTTAGCATTATGATCGTTACAGTTTCATTGCTACTGCTTTCTTCATGACTTATACATGTTCCTCAAACTATGAGATTATGCTACTCCCGAATACCGGAGGAACACCTTGTGTGCTATCAAACGTCACAATATAACTGGGTGATTATAAATATGCTCTACAGGTGTCTCCGAAGGTATTTGTTGGGTTGGCATAGATCGGGATTAGGATTTGTCACTCCGTGTTTCGGAGAGGTATCTTTGGGCCCTCTCGGTAATGCACATCACTATAAGCCTTGCAAGCAATGTGACTAATGAGTTAGTTGCAGGATGATGCATTACGGAACGAGTAAAGAGACTTGCCAGTAACGAGATTGAACTAGGTACGATGATACCGAGGATCGAATCTCGGGCAAGTAACGTACCGATGACAAAGGGAACAACGTATGTTGTTATGTGGTTTGATCGATAATGATCTTCGTAGAATATGTAGGATCCAATATGAGCATCTAGGTTCCGCTATTGGTTATTGACCGGAGATGTGTCTCGGTCATGTCTACATTGTTCTCGAACCTATAGGGTCCGCACGCTTAACGTTCAATGACGATTTGTATTATGAGTAATGTGATTTGATGACCGAAGTTTGTTTGGAGTCCCGGATGAGATCACGGACATGACAAAGAGTCTCGAAATGGTCGAGAGGTAAAGATTCATATTTTTCGTAGTGATTCGGACATCAGAAATGTTCCAAGTGATTCGGGTATTTTTCGTAGTACCGGGGAGTTACGGGAATTCACTGGGAGAAGTAAATGTTCCTTATTGAACCATACGAGAAAAGAGGAGGCATGACAAGGGGAGGTGGCGCCCCCCCATGGGTCCGAATTGGACTAGGGGAAAGGGGCAGCACTCCCCTTGCCTTTTCCTACTCCCTCTTTCTTTCCCTCTTTCCTTCTCTCCTACTCCGAAAAGGAAAGGGATTCCTACTAGGACTTGGAACTCCTAGTAGGACTCCATACACTTGGCGCACCCCTGGGGGCCGGCCTCTTTCCATCCCTCCTTTATATATGTGGGCAGGGGCACCCCAAAGGCACACCAAGTTTTGCCTTAGCCATGTGTGGTGCCCCCCTCCATAGTTACACGCCTCGATATCACGGGGTGCTTAGGCAAAGCCCTACGACAGTAACATCATCATCACCATCGCCACGCCGTCATGCTGATGGAACTCACCCTCGTCCTCAACTGGATCAAGAGCACGAGGGACGTCATTAAGCGAACGTGTGCTGAACACGGAGGTGTCGTACGTTCGGTACTTGGATCGGTTGGATCAAGAAGATGTTCGACTACATCAACCGCGTTACTAAATTCTTCCGCTTTTGGTCTACGAGGGTACGTGGACACACTCTCCCGTCTCATTGCTATGCATCTCCTAGATAGATCTTGCGTGATCGTAGGAGTTTTCTTGCATTACTGCGTTCCCCAACAACAATGTCATTTATAAAATTATCTCAAAGTGCCTCCTGAAAAGATTGAGGCCACTCCTCGATAATATGATCTCTCCAGCCCAAAGTGCCTTTATTCCTGGGAGACTAATATCTGATAATGCGCTTATTGCATTTGAGTGTATGCACTCTATGAGCACTCTTAAGGATGGGTGGGGTGAGTTTTGTGCGTATAAACTTGATGTAGCAAAGCGTATGATAGAGTGGATTGGAATTTTCTGAAGTTTATGTTGAGTGCACTGGGATTTGCGAGTGGATGGATAAAGTGGATTATGGCATGTGTTACCTCTATGAAATTTTTGTTTGCTTCAACGGCCAACTCTTGGAGACATTTGCGCCTTCATGTGGTATCAGGTAAGGAGACCCTATATGTCCTTATTTATTCTTGTTCGTGGCCGAGGCTCTCTCTGTGTTGTTACATGATGCGTGTAATAGAGGAGCTCTGCTGGAATTCAAGGTGAACAGGCAAGCGCTGGGTATTTCACATCTATTGTTTGCAGATGACTGTCTTTTATTTTTCAAGGGAGCCATTGATCAAGTGGTGACAATTTAAAATATTATTTCAACTTATGAGAAAGGGGCTGGCTAATTGTTGAGCGATGCTCTATCATGTTTGGTAGGAAATGTAGTATGGAAGCTCAAGTTGCTGTTATGGTAATTTTGTGCATTACCACGGAAGGATTTGAGGACAAATATATTGGTTTACCGGTACCTCAGGGTCGAATGAAGGAAGGCAAATTTCAATCCACTAAGGACAAAGCCCTCAAAATTCTGTCGGACTGGATAGAGAAATATGCTTCTTGTGGGGTGAAAGAAACATTAATTAAATCTGTTCTACAAGCCCTTCTGGTGTATGCTATGGGTATTTTTAAATTTCTGGCGTCTCTGTGCAAGGAATTATCTCAGATTATAAGGAATTTCTTGTGGGGGGATGAGGAAAACAGAAGGAAGACTCACTGGTTGGCTTGGGATAAGATGACAAAGCCTAAAGTGGAGGGTGGTATGGGATTCTGGGATCTCAGATTATTTAACCAGGCTCTTTTAGTAAAGCAGGCATGGAGGTTGGTGGTGAATCCGGAATATCTGTGTGCCAGAGTGATCAAGGCAAAATATTTTCCACATGGGCATATTTTAGACACAGCTTTCCCCTAGGCGGCTTCTCTCACATGGCAGGGTATTTTGCATGGGTTGGAGCTGCTTAAATCCGGAGTTATTTGGAGAGTGGGTGATGGGGCTAATATACATATTTGGAGAGATAATTGGCTTCCTAGAGCTTCTGGTCTTAAAATCTCTGCAAGGAAGAATAGAAGTAGAGTCAAATGGGTTGAGGAATTGTTCATGAGTGGAGAAAGGAGATGGGATGAGGAGCTGGTTAGGCATATATTTTACCCTTATGATGCGGAGGAGATTCTGAGGTTGCGAATCCAATCGTATGGGGAGGCGGATTTTGTTGCTTGGCATCTTGAAAAGTCAGGGATGTTCTCAGTTAAGAGTGCATACAAGTTAGTGTTCACCCTTAAGTATAAAAAAGAGGATGATGGGCAATCCGGTGAGGCGGTGGGGACGGAGAAGAAAATTTGGGATATTATTTCGAAGGCCAACATTCCTCAGAAGATCCGTATTTTTGCATTGAGAGTTGCTTCCAATAGCTTGGTTTTTCAGGTTAATAGAGTGGCGCATCATCAAGCCTCTGTTAGTACGTGTTCTATTTATGGCACGGAGGATGAAAATACCTTTCATGCGCTTGTCTTGTGCCCGAAGGCGCGAGCACTTCGCGTGGCCATGAGGAACATTTGGGATCTACCTGATGAGGAGGTTTTCATATTTATGGGGTATGATTGGTTTATTGTTCTCCTGGGTAAATTAAACCCCGTAATGCGAGACCAAATTATTTTCTTATTCTGGAGGGCCTGGCACTTGATAAATGATTTTTTTGGTAAAGGAAAGGAATCTATTTCAGCTTCTGCTTGCTTTGTGGAGACTTATTGGGTGACCTTTGTTGCATATCATTCTCCGATGCCAATGGATTTTAAAAATAAAGGAAAAGGTCGGTTGGTTCGGGTTAGCGGAGTTCCTAATTCTCTGGAGGTGAGTAGGGGCTGGTCTCCGCTCCAACAGGTTGGTTCAAGATTAATGTCGATGCTAGCTTCATGGAGAGCATTAGAGAAGCCAATGTGGGGGTGGTGGTCAGGGACGAGGAGGGGGAAGTTATTGTCTCGTCGTGGGATTTCATTGATGCCTGTCAAAGCGTGGAGGAAGCGGAGCTTAGGGCTTGCATTGCCGGTCTCTACATAGGTAGTTCTCTTCATAATCCTATAATTTTAGAGACTGATTGCGCTTTTGTGGTTGCGTCTCTTGCATCAGGGGTCTATGACAGATCTGCTATGCGTGACCTGAAGATGAAAGCGTTGAGCATCTCGAAGTTGATCAGCAATTTTCAATTGTCAAAGATTAGTCGTTCGGCCAATATGGTGGCATATTTAATCGCTAAGTATAGCTTTGACAATAGATTAGATGGTATTCTTGTTAATGATGTACCGCCTTGTGTGGTGAATATTGTATCGAATGAGTGTATTGGTGTGGTTGGTTAATTAATATAAGGTGGTGTTAAAAAAAGAATTTAACTGGCATAGTGCATGGGTGAGAAGTGCTAAACCAACTTCAACTATATGATGATGTTTGCACTCAGCTAACCCATTTTGTTGATGGACATAGGAGCATGAAACATGGTGAGAAATACGAATGTGACTAAAAGAAATTTAACTTAAGGTATTCACCTCCCCAATTGGTTTGCATAGCAAGGATATTTTTATCAAATAACCGCTCTACATTATGCATAAATCCATTAAACTTCCGAAACACAGTAGATATATTTTTGAGCAAATATATCCACGTAAGCTTAGTGAAGTTATCTATAAAGCTTACATAATATATTGATTTTTGCCCATTGAAGGTGTGGCAGGACCCCATAGATCTCAAAAAATGAGCTCTAAATGAGCATTCGAAGTAGTAGTTGAACTAGGATAAGGGAGTTGATGGCTCTTTGCTTTTTGACAAGCAACACAAACTGACTCATTAACTTTATTGGAGAAAAATATTATTTTCTTTTAGAAGTTTGTTGACCAACACATAGGAAGAATGTCTTAGACGTCTATGCCACCGAGAGGAGGATAGTTTCCTTGCTTAAAGAGCTTGCCGCCCATGAACTGACACCTTGCATGATGCAGGATAAAAGCAACCCCTACTCTCACCGTGTAGCAACACCTTCCCCGTTACCTAGTCCTTAACAGAGATAAAATGCATGCCAAAGTTCAAGGTAAGCCAGGTTATCATGAGGCTGAGACAAGATATTTAGATGTGGATGGGGCATGTAAAATATATTCTTAAGATATAAAGTACGATCACGGGCAAGATTTTTATCGCACACAACGCACCTTATGAAATCTTGCCCGATGGATAAGCCATCACACACGTTTTGCTTTCTGGCAAACAGTTCTATTTTTCTACCGTGTGTAATGATTCAATCACATACATATAGATCCGTCTTCATAGCCCCACACTAGTAGAAAATAGGGCTATCATTCGGGCCTGGCCAACCCATTAGTCCCGGTTCTTCACGAACCGGGACCCATGGGGGGGATTAGTCCCGGTTCATGAGCCCATGGGGCCGGCCGGGGCCTCATGGGCATTGGTCCCAGTTTGTCTAGATCCATTTGTCTCGGTTTTAGGCACGAACCGGGACCAATGGGCCACGCTCCTGGCCCACAACCATTGGTACCGGTTCATGCCTTGAACTGGTGTAGAAGGGGGGCTTTAGTCCCGGTTCGTGCCACGAACCGGGACAAATAATTTTCCTATATATACCCATCGCCGCGGCAGAGCACTCCACAGTGCTCTATTTTTTCAAGCCGGCGAGGGGAGGGCATTTGGGTGCTCTAGTTCACCTCCTATGCACATGAGGTGTTCGGTGAAATGCCCGAGCCACACTAGTTAACCTTTCTCCTCTCGAAACTCGACCTCTGAGCTCCATTTCCCCCGAGATTTGTCTAGGTTTAGCGGTCCGTCACGTCCAGTCCCCGTCTTCACCGCCATCGATCGCCCGCGCCGATCTCGTCGCCGGCACCACCGTGGTGAGCCTCTTGTTCTTATCTTCTTTCTGAAAGAAAAAAAATTCTTACTTCAGATAGATACTTGTCTAATTTTCTTACTTTTATTATTCCTTGTTATTATATAGTGCGATGGTTTTGGTATCCGCCCCCGTCGGCCCTCGTCCTGTCTATGATTCAGATGTGGTATGTATTATCTTTTCATAACTATTTGGTTCATTTATTGTTTATGACAATTATGCCGACCAACGTGACATAGATTTTATTTAGCTAGGAAGTTGTTGAACCGGAAATTCCAACCGACCCTATTGTCGAGAGGATAAATTTAGTTGAAGAAGAAAACAATTACTTGAAGGAAAAAATAAGAAAAATTGAGGAGGAGAAGATGATATTGGAGTTGCATGTTGCGGATGTCGTCGATGATCACAAGATCAAGATGGATGCAATGCGGTTGAAGATTAAAAAGATTAGAAAATATGCCATTCATACCGAGGATTGGTATCATTATGCAGTTGGATCAGTTGTTACCTTGGTTGCGATTATGATCGCATTTGTTGTTGCATTGAAATGTTTTACATAATTTCAATGTATGATTTAATTAGATGCTCTGGAGAGCTATATGTTGTTCAATGAGAACAATGTATGTACTTTGGTTTTAATGTGATGATGAACTTCTATTAATGATGATATGTGGGTGAAATGATGATACCATGCCAACTTGGAACCTTTTCAGAGTTCATTTCAAATGCTTTTCAATTTCATGGTCTTATAGCTCAGAATAATCAGTAAATGCATGAAAAATAACAAATGTAGCCAGAAAGGGTTGTAAATTGATGATGTGGCTTTGAATGGTGCATTTTGAACACAGAAAAACTATGGAGTTCAAATAAGTTCAAAAAAATGAAATCCCTTTGTAACACATTAGTTTCCGTATGAAACCCTTATACTTCGAAAGAGATTGTTTGTTTTGTACACGAAGTGCATCCAGTTTTTGCCGTAACCCTCTCTACTTTCTCGCACATGCTATGTGGGTGAAATGATGATACCATGCCAACTTGGAACCTTTTCATAGTTCATTTCAAATGCTTTTCAATTTCATGGTCTTATAGCTCAAAATACTCAGTAAATGCATGAAAAATAACAAATGAAGTCAGAAAGGGTTGTAAATTGATGATGTGACTTTGAATGGTGCATTTTGAACACATAAAAGCTATGGAGTTCAAATAAGTTCGAAAAAAATGAAATCCCTTTGTAACACACGAGTTTCCGTATGAAACCCTGATACTTCGAAAGAGATTGTCCGTTTTGTACACGAAGTGCATCCAGTTTTTGCCGTAACCCTCTTTACTTTCTCGCACATGCTATGTGGGTGAAATGATGATACCATGCCAACTTGGAACCTTTTCAGAGTTTATTTCAAATGCTTTTCAATTTCATGGTCTTATAGCTCAAAATACTCAGTAAATGCATGAAAAATAACAAATGAAGTCAGAAAGGGTTGTAAATTGATGATGTGGCTTTGAATGGTGCATTTTGAACACAGAAAAACTATGGAGTTCAAATAAGTTCAAAAAATGAAATCCCTTTGTAAGAGACGAGTTATCATAAAATAAATAAGTTTTGTACACAAATTATCATAAAATAAAATAAATAAGTTATTTGAAACAAAATAATATAAACTTTAATAAAATATATAAGTAGAAATAAAATAAAATAAACTTTAATAACATAAATAAAATTTATGAAACTAAAATTATCAAAGTATTTTCTGTTCAAAACATTATAAGCAACCTCTAGTATTATTGAAACTAAAATTATATAAAATTGATGCAACTAAAATTATCAACGTATTTTCTGTTCAAAATCATTAAAAGCAAAAAGAATTTTCATAAATAACTTTTTTTGTTAGAAACTTTAATAGCAAAAAGAATTATCATAAAAAAAAGTAATTAGAAATAAAAAAATAAAAAAAAGTATTTTGTTGTAAGTAGGAACAAAACAAAATAAATAAAGCAAAACAGAAAACAAAAAAACTTGGAAAAAATAAAAAATTTGCAACCTATTGGGCTACCACGGCCTGAATACGACTAGAAACCGATCCATGGGCCAGGATTCAGGCCCGCAGAAGGCCTAGTAGGTCCATCAGGCATAGCAGTCACAATTAGACCCGTAAGCCTGCAATGGAGAGGAGCTCGAGAGGGGTGCGATAGTGGGGCTTATAAACCACTGTGCGCCCCTCTCAGCTAGCAAGGTGGGACTAAACATCCCACCGCACCGCGCCAGCGCAAGGCCTTTAGTCCCGGTTGGTGGCAACAACCGGGACTAAAGGGGTGCATTGGTACCGGTTGGTGGCACCAACCGGGACCAATGACCCCCCTTTAGTCCCGGTTGGTGCCACCAACCGGGACCAAAGGTCTCTTC
>NC_041383.1:544137911-544166948 GCF_002162155.2 Triticum dicoccoides
CCAAAGGGAAGCAGAGGCCTTTAGTCCCGGTTGGTGGCACCAACCGGGACTAAAGGGGGGGTCATTGGTCCCGGTTGGTGCCACCAACCGGGACTAAAGGGTTGGGTATAAAACAAACACTTGTGAAAATTTTCTTTCAGTTCGTCTTCCCCGCCGCCCGACGCCATCGTCGCCGTCGCCGTCGCCGTCGTTGCCTCTGCCCCGCGCCCGAGCCCTTGCCCGCGGAGCGCTCCTGCACGCCGGCGCCCTCGCCACCCTGCCTCTGACGCCGTCGCCGCGCCGTCCCTCTCGGTGTCAAAACCGGCGGATCTCGGGTAGGGAGTCTCGATTTGTGCGTCTAAGGCTAATGGTAACAGGATGCTAGGGACACGATGCTTTACCCAGGTTCGGCCCTCTCGATGGAGGTAAAACCCTACTTCCTGCTTGATTGATCTTGATGATATGAGTATTACAAGAGTTGATATACCACGAGATCGTAGAGGCTAAACCCTAGAAGCTAGCCTAT
The DNA here is from genome assembly GCF_002162155.2 of Triticum dicoccoides. Classification (NCBI taxonomy): domain Eukaryota; kingdom Viridiplantae; phylum Streptophyta; class Magnoliopsida; order Poales; family Poaceae; genus Triticum; species Triticum dicoccoides. The sequence goes on from NC_041383.1 coordinate 544,138,417, forward strand.
GATGATTATGATTGTTCTTGTCCTACGGACTAAACCCTCCGGTTTATATAGACACCAGAGGAGGCTAGGGTTACACAGAGTCGGTTACAAAGAAGGAGATCTAACATCCGGATCGCCAAGCTTGTCTTCCACGCAAAGGAGAGTCCCATCCGGACATGGGACAAAGTCTTGAGTCTTGTATCTTCACGGTCCAACAGTCCGGCCAAAGTATATAGTCTGGCTATCCGGATACCCCCTAATCCAGGACTCCCTCAGTAGCCCTTGAACCAGGCTTCAATGACGATGAGTCCAGCGTGCAGTTTGTCTTCGGCATTGCAAGGCGGGTTCCATCTCCGAATACTCCAAAGTAGATTAAGGATTGTGTCCGACTCTGTGAGATAATTTCCACACACCACCGTAGAGCGCATAACACTTTACAAATCTAATCTACTGACTTTTTTTTACGGTGTGCCCTTACGCCGCGGCCCGGCTCAATACGAACCGGTTTTTCTCGGCCTGCCTTGCCACGCGTTGCGAGGCGGTTTTATTGGCACGCCTTGTCGAAACAGAGATCGTGTTCCCCTTATTGCAGGATCCTCCATCAATACGGGTGCGGGCAACCCCACGACGCTTGTTGGTATGACTCCGTGTTTTTAGGCAAGTCCCAAGCGGTTACGCTGAGGACGCTTGATATTCACCCCCTTTATAGAGGGGCCGAGGCCTATCCCTCTTTCCTACCACGCTTGCGCCTTTCCGCATCTCGAGTTCCAACACCCGAAGCCCAAGCTTAAGCACTTCGGATCTTCAATCATGTCCGGATCCAACCTTCAAGGTTGGTGGATGGCCTCCTCTATCACAGAGGAGGACATTGCGAAGCTTAGGGAGGTCAAATATCTGACCACCGACATCAAGCACATGCTCCCTGCTCCAGGGCAGGTCATCCCTACTCCCGAGCCCAACGAGAGCGTCGTATTTGTTTCTCACTTCCTCCATGGCTTAGGCTTCACCCTTGATCCCTTTGTGAGAGGGCTCATGTTCTATTACGGGCTAGATTTTCATGATCTAGCTTCGGACTCCATCCTTCACATCTCGTCGTTCATCGTCGTGTGCGAAGCCTTCCTCCACATCACCCCACACTTCGGCTTATGGCTCAAGACCTTCAATGTAAAGCCGAAGGTGATTGAGGGGCGACACGCGGAGTGTGGAGGCGCTGCAATAAGCAGAAACGCCAATGCCCCATGGCCAGAGGGCTTCTTCCTGGAGGTGTCCGATCTCTGGCAGCAGAGGTGGTTCTACATCACGGCTCCCAGAGGCACGAAGTGGGCAGCTGCCCCCGACTTCTGCTCAGGCCCTCCGCCTCAACTGGCGTCATGGGCAAACATGGGACTGGATTGGGGGCCTGCTAATGACGTACCAACATTGCAGAGCCGCATTCAAGAGCTTCTTGAGAGGGACATTAGTCTTGTCAGCGCAATTCAGGTAATGCTAGTCCGACGGATCTTGCCGTGCAAACGTCGGCCTCTCCAGATGTGGGAGTTCAACCCAGAAGGTCCGCGGACTATTCAGCACTTCTTCGACATGACGCTCGAAGGGATGTGTAAGTTATTCTTTGGACCACAAGTAAAGTGTCCAGACACCACCGAGGACGCGGGCCTGAGCTGCAACCGCCCAGATACCCAAGTAAGTAACCCAGAAACCAAACACTTTGTTTATATTTATCATAACATTATTCTGAAAACCCACCGCGGCCAGGATTGGCTCAGCAAGGCGGAGAGAATCAGGTGTCCGGCACCGCTTCCCGAAGGCTCGCCTAGTCCTGCCATAGCCAGGATGCTTAGTCGTGTGCTAAGACAAGTGCCCTCGGGGAAAGACGAAGGGAAGAACAGAGAAGCAGAGCTTCACACATTGCACATCCAAACCGGGGGAATTACTATCTCCACGGAGGAGGATAGTCGGGGAGGGGAATCTACGATCTCCTCCCCCCGCGAGAAGAAGAGGGCCGCCTCCAAAGACTTGGAGACGGTGGTGCCTAGACAAGGGAAGAAAACTTCACCAGGGGGCCCTGCCCTGAAGGGCGTCCTCACTGTGCTATGCCTACAAATGGGCCAGCCCTCAGCTGAGCTGTAAGTTAATCGTAAATTCAAAGCTACTGCTTCCTCCTCTGAGAACAATAACCAGGATCCATTCCTTGATGTCCGGCTAGCAGCTCTTCTCGACAGAGTTTGTCTTCGGAGGATCTTCTTCTGGAGATGATGGAGAGTGAAACCCCACCTGCCTCTCCGCCTTATGGGGCGGGCGACCCCGAGGTGTCGTCACGGAGGAGTCCAGATTTGCCGAGGTTAGAAGCTAATACTTCGGCCGCCCTGAGCCCAGAGTGTTCGGCTCCCACGGGGGGCAATAAGAAGGGTCCGGCACAGTTCGGCGACCGGCCGGACACACTGACGGGCCTTCTGGAGCAAGCTGCTCTCTCGGAGGATCACCGTTCATTAATGAGCACGGTACTTGAGAAGATTTCATCCGCCACAAGCGGGTTAAATGAAGCTTTTACGAGCCTTCTCAAAGGCTTTGAGGTATATAATGAAATACGTAATTTTTTGGTTGTGGCGCACACGCTAGGTGTGCTCTGTATAGATAGTAGCCCCTGAGACTCTGGTTACCATCCCTAGGTGGTAAACGGAGGATCACATTCTTAAGTAATGATCGCACTGTATTCATGCCCAGGTGGCTAAGGGTCCGGCGGCCGACCGGACCGCTGAAGTTGCCGAACTGAGGCGACAGATTGAAGTTGTGGACGCTAACATCACGCTTGTGAATGAGCGGCTTAACGAGTCACAGAGTATGTGCTTTATTTTCCTTGTTTTTATAGGAAATATTAAGAGGAGCATAATGTTAATGTTATATGCTTCGACTGCAGGCGGAGCTGCTGCCGTGGAGGCCCTGAGGGCGAAGCTTGCCCTAGCCAAGGAACAAGCCTGGGCTAGCAATGCGGCTTCCCTAAAGGCGGCCGAAAATTTGAGAGCCGAACAGGCTGCCCGTCGCTGAAGCGAAGATAAAATAGCCGAGATGGCTGTGGAGCTGAAAAACGTCGCCGGCCGATATGAGCTCCTTGAAAAGGAGAATCAGGCGAAGTCGGCTGACCTGAAGAAGGCCCTTGATGCGGCCAAGGAGACGCGTTCCGAAATTAGGGATGCGCGGGAGGAGCTTCGACAGGCTAGAGAAATCGTGGCTGGAAGCCCCTTTTTGTTGTGGATGAAGTTCTTAGATCCAAAGTCCGATCCTCTGGATCGGCACTGGAGTGCTGCAGACGTGTATGCAGATCTGGCAAAAAGTATGGCTAATGCGACCAAGTTTTTCGAGGATAAAAAAGATAGTGAAGTAGAAAGGCTATTCTGGTCGCAATTCAGTGCTCCAACGCGCCCGTTGCCATTGAGTGAAAGAATGGCCACTGTGGCTGAGCTCCATAGGTTGTCCGGTCTTGCAATGAGGTCTATAATAGACCATCTATGGCCGAAGGGGCCGAAGCCGGATAGTTACTTTGGTTTAGTGCAATAATTCCTTGGCGCCGTATCACGAATCGATGCCATGAAGAGGTCGGCGTGCATAGAGGGTGTGCGGATGGCTCTTGCCCATGTTAAAACATATTGGGCAGATATGGAGGCCACCATCATTGCAACCCAGAATCTAGCGGGGAGCCAGGATCCGGCCGAGCGCTACTTGGAGCAGGTAACAGAAGGTGCTTGTTTAATAGAGAGGCTCAGTGCTCGAAGAATGTCATGTTCGAGTGAAAAATTGTTTCATTGTAAAAAAAATTGTATTTTAATTATAGAGGCTAGGTTTATACTTTCGCCTGAAAGTGTTATTGTGCCTCCTGTGCGGCCGTTTGATGTGTATATAACCTAAAAGTTAGCAGTCGTTGGCTTCAGCCCCCATGCATACAATGCGGGGGTGTTCGCAAAAATGTGCGTAATCACACTTGATCCAACGTCTTGGTCCATTAAGGAGGTGATCACACGTCGAACTAGGCAACCTGTGGCGACCGGTTTTCCGGGTATTAATTTCCAGAAAATGGTCCTTGTGCTCACCAGCCCCAGGATTACTGTTAGCTGATGAGGCACCAACTTGATACAAAAATCCAAGCAAAATGCGAAATATGTAGTACAAGTCCATTCTGGCCTGTGAGTACAACAATTTGGTTTCTAGTGGTTGATGGCGGAAGCGGTTTGTGGATCGTCAACGTCTAGGGGACTCCATTTCCCACAGGAACAGCTGACTAGGATAACTCCTATCTTCGCGAGGCTGCTATCACCATTGCTTAGGTTCCGGGGCTGTCATCACGGTCGCTCCTCTCCGCACAAGAAATCTGGCCAAGACAATAGCCAAGGACAAGCCAGTGAGTACTTTTGAATGTACTCGCAAACATTATGAACACGAGTATAATATAACAAGATAATTCTGTACTGAAATATTTTATGATCATGACGTCAGTCACAAAAATAGTAAAATCTCTGATGCATGCAAGCAAGTTATTTATGGATATGAAATAACGTAGTAGTGATAAAAATGCCTCAGTCGAGTGTCTGAGCGACACCACATAAAGGGCTTAAAAATAATATAAATAACAAGCATGCCCCAGTCGGGCGTCTCAGCGACACCACATAAAGGGCTTATAAAGTAAATAACAAGCATGCCACAGTCGGGCATCTCAGCGACACCACATAAAGGGCTTATAAAATAAATAACAAGGATGCCACAGTCGGGCGTCTCAGCGACACCACATAAAGGGCTTATAAAATAAATAACAAGCATGCCACAGTCGGGCGTCTCAGCGACACCACATAAAGGGCTTATAAAGTAAATAACAAGCATGCCACAGTCGGGCGTCTCAGCGACACCACATAAAGGGCATATAAATAATCACAGTGAATATCCAGGAGGTAGAACCATCCCAGGGATATTTGATAATGCCAATAATATAACGGGTTGGTTCACAACAAAATAATAATCATAATCATCACAAGTCTCAAGTTGTGATCCCAGTTCTGGTTTAACAGTTTCTCCTTCGAAGACCGACACCAAGACCGACACTTGACCCATCCCAGACTGTAATCCTTAACCATGGACACAGCTATTCGAATAGGTTTAATCTCTGTAGAGAGTGTACTCTTTACCCACGAATATTGGATTCCTTTAGTCCATCGGGACTAATTCCGTCTACGGTCTTTTAATTGAAAACACACCTGACCTGCACACACCAGCTTAACTTACAGATGTCTGGAATCACCCACGACACTTGTCAAGCGAAACTCTAAGTGGGGAGGCTACAACCTCGATGTAACATGGGATCACAAAATTTATACCGTGCGCAAACTAGGGGAGCTACCCCTTCGGCTACAACCGAAACACCCATGCTCCCGGACTAGGTGGCATGCCTATCGGATGCCTCCGGTATCTTCCACCATGGCCTCTCTGTACGGTGTGTGCTAGGAAAAGGGGTTGACAATTTACTGAACCGTACCCTACCTATGGTAGGGACAAGTGGCAGCACGAAACAAGTATGGGGGTTACCAGAACAAGACTCGATCTACGGTCGACTCAGGAGGTTTAAATATTCCCTGCATGATTAGCATAACAAAATATACTTCAACCAACAAATAGAAACACCACGCGACATACCCCCTCATGCCATACCGGACACGACCGTCTCGACAGAGGACTAGGAACAAGACCGTGTCTACCCAAGACAGAGGCCTTCCCGGCTTCCCTTCTGGTATGCATGAAAGGCATATGACGGTGACTTCCATCACAACCATATCAACTCCAATAGCATGAAAATCATTAATATGCACTCATGAGGAGGAACACATCATCACATAAAATGACGTATGCCTGTGTTGGGGTGGTGTTGTCACCGTGTCAAATAACACACATAATATTATGCCAGGGTTCAGAATGCTTGCCTTCAAGTCGTGGGGGAGGCAAGGTGCATTCCAAAACTCTTGAAAGCTTTCTCCTCTCTCCAAAAATCCTATTTAAAATATATTTGAATTAACACACAATTTCAAAACAGCACCAAAAGTTGTTTTGAATTTTTTTCAAATAAATCTTAAAATAAACTAGATTAAATTTTGGAGAGGTAGGAAAAAGAATCAATTCATTTGGAGATATATTTAAAAAATTATAGCCAGTCAATATTCTGGTTTTTTTATAAAACAGAAAAAGAAAACGTTTCGAAATGTACACGTCGAACACGTACTTTGGAATTACGTTTCCACTTATGCCTGCGTGGACTGCGCGGGGAGTCGCTGACAGTGGGTCCAGGGGGGCCACTAGTCATGTTTGACTGGTCTCCCCTTCCCTCTGCTTCTTCTGCCCGAGCCGAGGCGGGACTCAGGCGACTGTCGCCGGCGAACGGAGGTTCCTCACGGGGGGATGAGGACGGGGATGGATCCATGGATCAGCAGTGGTCCTCCCGGTGGTCGTAGGGTCGTCAGGGGTGGAGGCAATAGCCGGCGGTGAGCTCTGCGGCGGAGGAAAGCTTCGGTGGATTTGGGGGTTCGGGCTAGGGTGATGCTCCGTCGTTGTTTGGGGTCTGGGCGGCTCCGCAAGACGATGTGGAGCCGAGTGGTGGTGATGGAAGGGTGGGGGAGGCCCTGTTGGTGCCGGGGTGAACTGGAACAAGGCGGCGGCCGAACTAGCCGGAGAGGTTGAAGATGGCCTTCTCATCTTCAATTGATGGCAACGGGGCACTAGGGGGACGGTGTGAGGCTGCTTGTGTGCTCGGAGGGGCTCGAGGGGCTTCCTTTTATAGCGCTCCCAAGTCGGTTCGCGGCGGCCGTGGATGAGCTCATCGGCGACCGCCGGTCTGTAGCTTGCAAGGCATCGTGGCGGGGCTGGGGATGGCGGCAGGAGCTAGCGGGTACTGCTCCAAGGGCGAGCTGGCGAGCGGGCGTGGCTCGGGCGGCGCCGACCAGTGCAGGGGCTGTCGGGCGGTAGTGGCGACTAGCTGCTGGCTTGCCGAAGACGTGGTGAGGGCTGCGGTGCTCGTGGGGAGCAGAAGGGGACGTGGCGTGCTGGCTGCGGTCAGTCAAGGGCTAGAGTGGGTGCGGGGCGAGACGCGGCGGCTCGGTCGTGGCACGTGCAAAACGCGCGCTCTGGGCGTGCCCAGAGCACGCACGAGACGTGCTCGACAAAATGCTAGGGCATGCTATAGGTCTCGGATGAGGTTGGGGTTTAACGGACCTTGGCCAAAGTCATCTAGCGGCTTAGTGGACAAGTTTTTTTTCCCAGAGGTGCAAGGCCTCAGTGCAAAACAAAGATCATGTCAAAGTAGATCATGCCCATAAGGTGTTTGTCAAAATGCTAGGGGCACCTAGGCATTTCTTGGAGTGGCCAAATCTCCTAGTGTGGGGTCTCTTTAGATGAAAGAGAGGGTGGTGAGGTTATTTTGACAAATGAAGAAACTTGCTAGTGCAAGTTTTGCAAAACTTCAATTCTGGACAGGGAGTAAATGGCATCATTACATGAACCAAAAATGGCTCCAAGGGTGCATGCTCCTGGACTTAGGGGTTTTGTAGGGTTGCCTACAATCAGGTGAAAGCACAAGGTCACTAGAGCAAAAATGAATAGGGTTGCAGTAGAAAACACAAGGCTGGTCCAGAATGAAAAGGAGGTTGATTCACTCAATTTTTCCAAAGAACATCACTAGGTTTTTGCATAAAGTTGGATGGCATGCTACCACTGACATCCCATAATTTTGGTGGAGGCTTTAAAGAAATATTTAAATAGGCTGTAGTGCAAAAATGCCCACTGGACCAGATTTGGAAAATAGGTGTAGAACTCAAAATATGCAATGAATGAAATATATTTTTGCATAAAAGTGATTTAGAAACATCACATGACATCTCCAAATTTTGGTTGGAATTTTAGTTAAATTTATCAAATGGTGGTAGTTCAAAAAGAGCTCCAAAACTGATGAAAGTCATTTTAAGGAATAATGCTCAGGAAGATATAATTCAATAAATAAAATTCTACTGATTAAAAAATGTTATATTGAGAGAGCATAGAAATCCAATACATTTTTGGAAAGTTTCCACTTGGGTAAAACTCCTCAATATTAAAAGGTTCTGAAATCAACAGAAAATCCACAAAGCAAAAATTTTAAACTCCTGGCAAAATTTTAAAAATTAAAACCTGGATAAAATTTTGGGGTGTTACAATACTACCCCCCTCAAGAAAAATCTCGTCCTCGAGATTTGCTAAGGATTGTTTTTCAAAAAAAAAATACTGTTACCAGGTCAAAACGATTACTTACTTAAGCGGTAAAATGCGGCTACAGTGAGAGGGCAATAAGTGGTGAGGAACTACAGTGTGGGACACTGGCGTTGTGTGGAGAAATCCACGTTTTGGGAAAAACGAGCGATTCCTACGTTGGACGTAGTAAATTTAGAATAAATTCTAAGTTCTAAAATACGCTAGTCGTACCTGAGAGCACAGTGCCCCCTTTGGCTGACAGGTGGACCCAGGGCCCACTGTCAGCCTCTCCTTCTTCCTCTAGCTCTCTCTTCTTCCTCTCTCCCGCGCGCTTTCCCGCGTGTTCTCCACCGGCGACGTCTAGCGCGTAGGGCATCTAGGCCGTACTGCGGTAGTGTGCGGCATGCTTGTTGCCGGTGCAGCATGCACTCACCTCGCGGGCCAGTGCGCTGTCGGCACTACTCGCGGATTCGCCTCCGAACACCGGCGATCGGGCGACGAGCGGTGCTGGTGGACCTCGCCCACCGTACATCGATCTCGAGCTATAAAACGACCATGGTGCTCCTTCTTCTACTTCGTACCTGGCCTTGCTTCTCCTCCTCCTCCATTACTGCTTACAAGGGCTCGAGGCGAGGCTCTAATGGCGGAGGCGGTGCCGGACTGGTACGTGATCCTGGTGTGCGGAGGGCTGGCGGCAGTGCTGGGGATCTCCGTGCTCCTGTGCGCGATGATCCTCAATGATCGCCATGATGCTGCCGCTCGGGTGCTGGCTCTCCGCGGTGGCGGTGATCACGAGGACTAGGTGTGATGCCGGGTGTTGACTGTTGTCGGTGTGCCGGAGGTGATTAGTATCCGGATGATTATCCGCTAATCTCTCCTTTGGAGGCTGTGGTGCGCTTAGGGAGGGAATCGGTGAGATGCAACACAGTTACGTGTCTTTGCAAGCAGAGTAAGAGTCCGAGTGGTTGTGGGTCTGCTGCTGTGGTGCTGCGTGAATAAAAAATAATCCATGTGGTGAGAAGATAAACGATGCAGCAACTCAGGGAAAAGAATTCTCACTCCAGGATTTTTCGCGAGAGAAATCAAAAAAAAATCTAGCGTTAAACCACATCAAAACTACTCAAATAAATAGAAACTAAAATAATTTATTCGCCGCACCACCTCAGGGTACCATGCATAAGTTACAATGCAATAATAAACATAGCAGTGACGTCTAAAATGAAAACGGTAGCTGGACGGGGTCCCGAGAAAACGTCTCTGGTACTGGGACACACTCCTCTTCTATCGGAGGAAGTGGATTGACCAGTCGATGTATGTATCCCTCCTGGTCGGGCCTCAGTGGTCTGCCGATGGCAATCTGAGGATTCAAATCAGCGAGACTCTGGAGATAATCCATTACTCGTTGGTTCAAACGTTCTTGAGCGATGATGTACTGGACAAGGTTGGCCAGTACTGGGTCTCTCTCAAATCGTCCACCAGGAAAAGATGTTACTCCTCCGGGTTCTGCACGGCTCGGAAAGTAATAATACCCTTGTTCGCTGGCATAGGGTACCGCGAATCGAAGATGAGCAATCGCTTTGTACGCAACAGCTTCTATGGCCATGTGTGGTGTTGGCATAGATCTCCCCACGAAGGAGACCTCCGTTGGGTCTTGGTTGCAGTCTACGGGAGGGATGTGTACTGCTGCCCAATATTTCGAGGTGGAAGGGGTGATTCTCGATTTGAACAGCTCGTACTGGGGTGGCTGGGTAGAACCCATGGTACTGCAGGTAAAGTCCCACAATATTTTGACAAAGCTACCCGGGGTTGCATCTGGGGTTCTCAGATAAATACTAGGGCTCGGCATGGCAAGAAATGGTTGTGAGGGTGGTGCACGAGGTGAGGGGTGCTGGGTAAGGTCACGAGGTGGCCTTCTTATATAGCATCCGGGCTGGTTTATTTAGCGTGGTGAAAGGTAATAAATTTGCCAGATCATCTCCAAGGGTCGGGGTCAAAACCACAGATACACATATCTCAAAAAAGGGATGTGTTACTGTGGGTGTCGTCGGGGTTGGTTTTGGTAGTTGTGCCTGAAATAAAAATGCAACTGCAGGCTGACACAATTATGCAAGGGCTACTATTAAAACAGAGGCACAACAACAGACTGCATTTATTTACAAGGTCAAACAATTACAAAGCGAGGATACACTGAGACTTGGCACCACTCGGGTGACTTAGTCTACCTCGTTTATATCCAAACGGGCGTGCCTTGTGGATGTCGAGGTTTCTCCATGGGTCTCACTGTTGGAATTTGCCGGAGATGGTGGAGGGGCTGCAGGGTCGGGGTGGCGATGATGACCATCGCGGGGATTGTTGGCCACAATCCCGTTGGAGTGTGCTCCCAAAAGGCGACGAAGCACTTCTGGGGTCATCAAAGTACCTTGGTTGAAGGCTGGGGCTGACCTCAGGGTCTCGATCGGGTGTCCGAACAGCACGACTGGGTTGTCGGCGTCGGGCTCGTCTTCCCTGCTTGCCGGGGCTCGGCGAACCAGCTCTCCACGAGCTGCGATCAGATCAATGGTGATTTGATCGAACAGTGCCTCTAGTGCACCTACATAGCGCACTAGGTGCAATAATGCAGGATCCGTCTCGTGATCTCCGTTGGCAACTTGGGGTGGTCTACCATACCCTTCACGCCTGAGGTAGTAGTAGAACGAGCGACATTTAACTCTAGGCGACAACTGTCGGAGTTGAACTATAGCCTCTCAGGCAGCTAGCTGGATGGCTTGTGGCTCGAAGGAAGTTGTCCTTCCGGTGAACTTGTAGGGGCGTTCTGGCGACAGACCCCTACCGTAGACGTGTACAGTGGCCCAGAATTGACGGCTCTCACCGCTCATGGTCCCTTGGTACACAACATATTCTAGGGGCTCTTCTAACGCATAGGCACGACGGGTGAGGTTTGCGAGTATGGTCACAAAACCTCCAAGGTTGGTTGCTGTGGTCTCATTGTGCACTACGGGGCCAGGCATTATGGCTTGGTTCGGGGAAGAGGTTGTGCTGTGCTGGGTTGAGGCTAGCGTGCCCTTTTTATAGAAAAGGGGACGGAGTCTTCCTTCGCATGTTTGCGGATGGGACATATTGGGCGTCGGTCACTGGCGCGTGATCGACAGGCTAAGATGATAGGTTGGGCACCGATTGTAAAAAGGTGTCAGGCTCACTGTGTGGCTATCTTGCACGGGAAGTTTGGTCGGGGTTTGGTTAAGGTCTGATGGGTTGGTTTACCTAGGTTTTTCGACCTGGCTAAGATAGGATTAGCCAATGGTTAGCCTGGCTATGATACCAAGTTTGTGGCGACCTGTTTTCCGGGTATTAATTTCCAGAAAATGGTCCTTGTGCTCACCAGCCCCAGGATTACTGTTAGCTGATGAGGCACCAACTTGATACAAAAATCCAAGAAAAATGCGAAATATGTAGTACAAGACCATTCTGGCCTGTGAGTACAACAATTTGGTTTCTAGTGGTTGATGGCGGAAGCGGTTTGTGGATCATCAACGTCTAGGGGACTCCATTTCCCACAGGAACAACTGACCAGGATAACTCCTATCTTCGCGAGGCTGCTATCACCATTGCTTAGGTTCCAGGGCTGTCATCACGGTCGCTCCTCTCGCGCAAGAAATCTGGCCAAGACAATAGCCAGGGACAAGCCAGTGAGTACTTTTGAATGTACTCGCAAACATTATGAACACGGGTATAATATAACAACGATAATTCTGTACTGAAATATTTTATGATCATGATGTCAATCACAAAAATAGTAAAATCTCTGATGCATGCAAGCAAGTTATTTATGGATATGCAATAACATAGTAGTGACAAAAATGCCTCAGTCGGGTGTCTGAGCGACCACATAAAGTGTTGGGGAACGTAGTAATTTCAAAAAAATTCCTACGCACACGCAAGATCATGGTGATGCATAGCAACAGGAGGGAAGAGTGTTGTCTACATACCCTTGTAGACCGTAAGCGGAAGCGTTAGCACAAAGCGGTTGATGTAGTCGTACGTCTTCACGGCCCGACCGATCAAGCACCGAAACTACAACACCTCCGAGTTCTAGCACACGTTCATCTCGATGACGTCCCTCGAACTTCGATCCAGCCGAGTGTCGAGGGAGAGTTCCGTCAGCATGACGGCGTGGTGACAATCTTGATGTTCTATCGTCGCAGGGCTTCGCCTAAGCACCGCTACAATATTATCGAGCAGGACTATGGTGAAGGGGGGCACCGCACACGGCTAATAGATCTCAAGGATCAATTGTTGTTGTGTCTATGGGGTGCCCCCCTGCCCCCGTATATAAAGGAGCAAGGGGGGGAGGCGGCCGGCCTAGGGAGGAGGCGCGCCAAGGGGGGAGTCCTACTCCCACCGGGAGTAGGACTCCTCCTTTCCTTGTTGGAGAAGGAAAGAGGAGGAGAGGGAGAAGGAAAGGGGGCTGCCCCCTCTAGTCCAATTCGGACCAGAGGGGGGGCGCAGGCCTCCTTCCTTTTGGCCTCTCTCCTCTATTCCCGTATGGCCCAATAAGGCCCATATACTCCCCGACGAATTCCCGTAACTCTCCGGTACTCCGAAAAATACCCGAATCACTCGGAACCTTTTCGAAGTCCGAATATAGTCGTCCAATATATCGATCTTTACGTCTCGACCATTTCAAGACTCCTCATCATGCCCCCGATCTCATCTGGGACTCCGAAATCCTTCGGTACATCAAAACTCATAAACTCATAATATAACTGTCATCGAAACCTTAAGCGTGCGGACCCTACGGGTTCGAGAACAATGTAGACATGACCGAAACACGTTTACGGTCAATAACCAATAGCGGAACCTGGATGCTCATATTGGCTCCCACATATTCTACGAAGATCTTTATCGGTCAAACCGCATAACAACATACGTTGTTCCCTTTGTCATCGGTATGTTACTTGCCCGAGATTCGATCGTCGGCATCCAATACCTAGTTCAATCTCGTTACCGGCAAGTCTCTTTACTCGTTACGTAATGCATCATCCCGTAACTAACTCATTAGTCACATTGCTTGCAAGGCTTATAGTGATGTGCATTATCGAGAGGGCCCAAAGATACCTCTCCAACAATCGGAGTGACAAATCCTAATCTCGAAATACGCCAACCCAACATGTACCTTTGGAGACACCTGTAGAGCTCCTTTATAATCACCCAGTTACATTGTGACGTTTGCTAGCACACAAAGTGTTCCTCCGGTAAACGGGAGTTGCATAATCTCATAGTCATAGGAACATGTATAAGTCATGAAGAAAGCAATAGCAACATACTAAACGATCAAGTGCTAAGCTAACGGAATGGGTCAAGTCAATCACATCATTCTCCTAATGATGTGATCCCATTAATCAAATGACAACTCTTTTGTCCATGGCTAGGAAACATAACCATCTTTGATAAACGAGCTAGTCAAGTAGAGGCATACTAGTGACACTATGTTTGTCTATGTATTCACACATGTATTATGTTTCAGGTTAATACAATTCTAGCATGAATACTAAACATTTATCATGATATAAGGAAATAAATAATAACTTTATTATTGCCTCTAGGGCATATTTCCTTCAGTCTCCCACTTGCACTAGAGTCAATAATCTAGTTCACATCAGCATGTGATTCAACACCAATATTCACATCTGTATGTGATTAATATCCATAGTTCATATCGTCATGTGATCAACACCCAAAGGGTTTACTAGAGTCAATAATCTAGTTCACATCGCTATGTGATTAACACCCAAAGAGTACTAAGGTATGATCATGTTTTGCTCGTGAGAGAAGTTTAGTCAACGGGTCTGTCATATTACAGAGTCGTATGTATTTGGCAAATATTCTATGTCTACAATGCTTTACACAGAGCTACTCTAGCTAATTGCTCCCACTTTCAATATGTATCCAGATTAAGACTTAGGGTCATCTGGATCGGTGTAAAAGCGTGCATCGATGTAACTCTTTATGACGAACTCTTTTATCACCTCCATAATCGAGAAACATATCCTTATTCTACTAAGGATAATTTTGACCGCTGTCTAGTGATCTACTATTAGATCAAAATTGTATTCCTTTGCCAAACACAGAGCAAGGTATACAATAGGTCTGGTTCACAGCATAGCATACTTTATAGAACCTATGACTGAGGCATAGGGAATGACTTTTCATTCTCTTTCTATCTTCTGCCGTGGTCGGGTTTTGAGTCTTACTCAATTTCACACCTTTGCAACACAGGCAAGAACTCTTTCTTTGACTGTTCCATTTTGAACTACTTCAAAATCTTATCAAGGTATGTACTTATTGAAAATCTTATCAAGCGTCTTGATCTATCCCAATAGATCTTGATGCTCAATATGTAAGTAGCTTTACTGAGATCTTTCTTTGAAAAACTCTTTTCAAACACTCCTTTATGCTTTGCAGAAAAATTCTACATCTTTTCCGATCAACAATATGTCTTACACATATAATATCAGAAATGCTACAGAGCTCCCACTCACTTTCTTGTAAATACAGGCCTTTCCAAAAGTCTGTATAAAACCATATGCTTTGATCAACTCATCAAAGCGTATATTCCAACTCCGAGATGCTTGCACCAGTCCATTGATGGATCGCTGGAGCTTGCACATTTTGCTAGCACCTTTAGGATTGACAAAACCTTATGGTTGCATCATATACAACTCTTCTATAATAAATCCATTAAGGAATGCAGTTTTGACATCCTTTTGCCAGATTTCATAAAAAGTGGCAATTGCTAACATGATTCAGACAGACTTAAGCATCGATACAAGTGAGAAAATCTCATCGTATTCAACACCTTGAACTTGTCGAAAACCTTTCGCAACAAGTCGAGCTTAGTAGATAGTAACACTGCTATCAGTGTTCGTCTTCCTCTTGAAGATCCATTTATTTAACATGGCTTGCTGATCATCGAGCAAGTCAATCAAAGTCCATACTTTGTTCTCATATATGGATCATATCTCAGATTTTATGCCTCAAGCCATTTCGCGGAATCTGGGCTCATCATCGCTTCCTCATAGTTCGTAGGTTCATCATGGTCTAGTAACATGACTTCCAGAACAGGATTACCGTACCACTCTGGTGCGGACCATACTCTGGAAGACCTACGAGTTTCTGTAGTAACTTGATCCGAAGTTTCATGATCATCATCATTAACTTCCTCACTAATCGGTGTAGGCATCACTGGAACTGATTTCTATGATGAACTACTTTCCAATAAGGGAGCAGGTACAGTTACCTCATCAAGTTCTACTTTCCTCCCACTCACTTCTTTCGAGAGAAACTGCTTCTCTAGAAAGGATCCATCTTAGCAACGAATAACTTGCCTTCGGATCTGTGATAGGTGTACCCAATAGTTATCTTTGGGTATCCAATGAAGACGCACTTCTCCGATTTGGGTTCGAGCTTATCAGGTGAAAACTTTTTCACATAAGCATCGCAGCCCCAAACTTTAAGAAAACGACAACTTTGGTTTCTTGCCAAACCACAGTTCATAAGGCGTCGTCTCAACAGATTTTGATGGTGCCCTTTTTAAAGTGAATGCAACTGTCTCTAATGCATAACCCCAAAACAATAGTGGTAAACCGATAAGAGACATCATAGGTCGCACAATATCCAATAAAGTGCGGTTACGATGTTCGGACACGCCATAACGTTGTGGTGTTCCAGGTGGTGTGAACTGTGAAACTATTCCACATTGTTTTATATGAAGGCCAAACTCGTAACTCAAATATTCTTTTCCACGATCAGATCGTAGAAACTTTATTTTCTTGTTACGATGATTCTTCACTTTACTCTGAATTTCTTTGAACATTTCAAATGTTTCAGACTTGTGTTTCATTAAGTAGATATACTCATATCTGCTCAAATCATCTTGTGAAGGTCAGAAAATAACGATACCCGCCACGAGCATCAACACTCATTGGACCGCATACATCAGTATGTATTATTTCCAATAAGTCACTAGCTCGTTCCATTGTTCCGGAGAACGGAGTTTTAGTCATCTTGCCCATAAGGCACGGTTCGCAAGCATCAAATGATTCATAATCAAATGATTCAAAAAAAATCCATCTTTATGGAGTTTCTTCATGCGCTTTACACCGATATGACCTAAACCGCAGTGCCACAAAAAAGTTGCACTATCATTATCAACATTGCATCTTTTGGCATCAATATTATGATTATGTGTATCACTACGATCGAGATCCAATAAACTATTTTCATTGGGTGTATGACCATCGAAGGTTTTATTCATGTAAACAGAACAACAATTATTCTCTGATTTTAAATGAATAACCGTATTGCAATAAACATGATCAAATCATATTTATGCTCAACGCAAACGCCAAATAACATTTATTTAGGTTTAACACTAATCCCGAAAGTATAGGGAGTGTGAGATGATGATCATATCAATCTTTGAACCACTTCCAACACACATCGTCACTTCACCCTAAACTAGTTTCTGTTTATTCTGTAACTCCTGTTTCGAGTTACTAATCTTAGCAACCGAGCAAGTATCAAATACTCAGGGGCTACTATAAACACTAGTAAGGTACACATCAATAACCTGTATATCAAATATACCCTTGTTCACTTTGCCATCCTTCTTATCCACCAAATATTCAGGGCATTTCCGCTTCCAGTGATCATTTCCTTTGCAGTAGAAGCACTCAGTTTCAGGCTTTGGTCTAGCTTTGGGCTTCTTCGCGGGAGTGACAACTTGCTTGCCAGTCTACTTGAAGTTCCCTTTCTTTTCCTTTGCCCTTTTCTTGAAACTAGTGGTCTTGTCAATCATCAACACTTGATGCTCTTTTCTTGATTTCTATCTTCGTCGATTTCAGCATCACGAAGAGCTCGGGAATCGTTTTCGTCATCCCTTGCATTATAGTTCATCACGAAGTTCCAGTAACTTGGTGATGGTGACTAGAGAACTCTGTCAATCACTATCTTATCTGGAAGATTAACTCCCACTTGATTCAAGTGATTGTAGTACCCAGACAATCTGAGCACATGCTCACTAGTTGAGCGATTCTCCTCCATCTTTTAGACATAGAACTTGTTGGAGACTTCATATCTCTCAACTCAGGTATTTGCTTGAAATATTAACTTCAACTCCTGGAACATCTCATATGGTCCATGACGTTCAAAACGTCTTTGAAGTCCCGATTCTAAGCCGTTAAGCATGGTGCACTAAACTATCATGTAGTCATCATATTGAGCCAGCCAAACGTTCATAACGTCTGCATCTGCTCCTGCAATAGGTCTGTCACCTAGCGGTGCATTAAGGACATAATTCTTCTGTGCAGCAATGAGGATAAACCTCAGACCACGGATCCAATCCGCATCATTGCTACTAACATCTTTCAACACAATTTTCTCTAGGAACATATCAAAATAAACATATGAAAGCAACAACGCAAGCTATTGATCTACAACATAATTTGCAAAATACTACCAGGACTAAGTTCATGATAAATTAAAGTTCAATTAATCATATTACTTAAGAACTCCCACTTAGAAAGACATCCCTCTAATCCTCTAAGTGATTACGTGATCCATATCAACTACACCATGTCCGATCATCACGTGAGATGGAGTAGTTTCAACGGTGAACATCAATATGTTGATCATATCTACTATATGATTCACGCTCGACCTTTCGGTCTCCGTGTTCCGAGGCCATATCTGTTATATGCTAGGCTCGTCAAGTTTAACCTGAGTATTCCGCGTGTGCAACTGTTTTGCACCCATTGTATTTGAACGTAGAGCCTATCACACCCGATCATCATGTGGTGTCTCAGCACGAAGAACTTTCGCAACGGTGCATACTCAGGGAGAACACTTCTTGATAATTAGTGAGAGATCATCTTAAAATGCTACCGACGAACTACGCAAAATAAGATGTACAACAGATAAACATCATATGCAATCAAAATATGTGACATGATATGGCCATGATCATCTTGTGCCTTTGATCTCCATCTCCAAAGTACTGTCATGATCTCTATCATCACCGGCACGACACCATGATCTTCATCATCTTGATCTATATCAATGTGTCGTCACATGGTCGTCTCGCCAACTATTGCTCTTGCAACTATTGCTATCGCATAGCGATAAATTAAAGCAATTATTTGGCACTTGCATCTTATGCAACAAAGAGACAACCATAGGGCTTCTGCCAGTTGCCGATAACTTCAACAAAACATGATCATCTCATACAACAACTTATATCTCATCACGTCTTGACCATATCACATCACAACATGCCCTGCAAAAACAAGTTAGACGTCCTCTACTTTGTTGTTGCAAGTTTTACGTGGCTGCTATGGGCTGAGTAAGAACCATTCTTACCTACGCATCAAAACCACAACGATAGTTCATCAAGTTAGTGCTGTTTTAACCTTCTCAAGGACCGGGCGTAGCCACACTCGGTTCAACTAAAGTTGGAGAAACAGACACCCGCTAGTTACCTGTGTGCGAAGCACGGTGGTAAAACCAGTCTCGCGTAAGTATACGCGTAATGTCGGTCTGGGCCGCTTCATCCAGCAATACCGCTGAACCAAAGTATGACATGCTGGTAAGCAGTATGACTTGTATCACCCATAACTCACTTGTGTTCTACTCGTGCATATGACATCTATGCATAAAACCTAGGCTCGGGTGCCACTGTTGGGGAACCTAGTAATTTCAAAAAATTTCCTACGCACACGCAAGATCATGGTGATGCATAGCAACGAGAGGAAAGAGTGTTGTCTACATACCCTTGTAGACCGTAAGCGGAAGCGTTAGCACAACACGGTTGATGTAGTCGTACGTCTTCACGGCCCAACCGATCAAGCACCGAAACTACGGCACCTTCGAGTTCTAGCACACGTTCATTTCGATGACGTCCCTCGAACTCCGATCCAGCCGAGTGTCGAGGGAGAGTTCCGTCAGCACGACGGCGTGGTGACAATCTTGATGTTCTATCGTCACAGGGCTTCGCCTAAGCACCGCTACAATATTATCGAGGGGGGCTATGGTGGAGGGGGCACCGCACACGGCTAATAGATCTCAAGGATCAATTGTTGTTGTGTCTATGGGGTGCCCCCCTGCCCCCGTATATAAAGGAGCAAGGGGGGAGGCGGCCGGCCTAGGGAGGAGGCGCGCCAAGGGGGGAGTCCTACTCCCACCGGGAGTAGGACTCCTCCTTTCCTTGTTGGAGAAGGAAAGAGGAGGGGAGGGAGAAGGAAAAGGGGCTGCCCCCTCTAGTCCAATTCGGACCAGAGGGGGGGCGCAGGCCTCCTTCCATTTGGCCTCTCTCCTCTATTCCCGTATGGCCCAATAAGGCCCATATACTCCCCGGCGAATTCCCGTAACTCTCCGGTACTCCGGAAAATACCCGAATCACTCGGAACCTTTCCGAAGTCCGAATATAGTCGTCCAATATATCAATCTTTACGTCTCGACCATTTCGAGACTCCTCGTCATGTCTCCGATCTCATCTGGGACTCCGAACTCCTTCGGTACATCAAAACTCATAAACTCATAATATAACTGTCATCGAAACCTTAAGCGTGCGGACCCTACGGGTTCGAGAACAATGTAGACATGACCGAAATACTTTTACGGTCAATAACCAATAGTGGAACCTGGATGCTCATATTTGCTCCCACCTATTCTACGAAGATCTTTATCGGTCAATCCGCATAACAACATACGTTGTTCCCTTTGTCATCGGTATGTTACTTGCCCGAGATTCGATCGTCGGCATCCAATACCTAGTTCAATCTCATTACCGGCAAGTCTCTTTACTCGTTACGTAATGCATCATCCCGTAACTAACTCATTAGTCACATTGCAAGGTTTATAGTGATGTGCATTACCGAGAGGGCCCAGAGATACCTCTCCAACAATCGGAGTGACAAATCCTAATCTCGAAATACGCCAACCCAACATGTACCTTTGGAGACACCTGTAGATCTCCTTTATAATCACCCAGTTACGTTGTGACGTTTGGTATCACACAAAGTGTTCCTCTGATAAACGAGAGTTGCATAATCTCATAGTCATAGGAACATGTATAAGTCATGAAGAAAGCAATAGCAACATACTAAACGATCAAGTGCTAAGCTAACGGAATGGGTCAAGTCAATCACATCATTCTCCTAATGATGTGATCCCGTTAATCAAATGACAACTCTTTTGTCCATGGCTAGGAAACATAACCATCTTTGATAAACGAGCTAGTCAAGTAGAGGCATACTAGTGACACTATGTTTGTCTATGTATTCACACATGTATTATGTTTCTGGTTAATACAATTCTAGCATGAATACTAAACATTTATCATGATATAAGGAAATAAATAATAACTTTATTATTGCCTCTAGGGCATATTTCCTTCATAAAGGGCTTAAAAATAATATAAATAACAAGCATGCCCCAGTCGGGCATCTCAGCGACACCACATAAAGGGCTTATAAAGTAAATAACAAGCATGCCACGTCGGGCGTCTCAGCGACACCACATAAAGGGCTTATAAAATAAACAACAAGTATGCCACAGTCGGGCGTCTCAGCGACACCACATAAAGGGCTTATAAAATAAATAACAAGCATGCCACAGTCGGGCGTCTCAGCGACACCACATAAAGGGCTTATAAAGTAAATAACAAGCATGCCACAGTCGGGCGTCTCAGCGACACCACATAAAGGGCTTATAAAGTAACTAACAAGCATGCCACAGTCGGGCGTCTCAGCGACACCACATAAAGGGCTTATAAATAATCACAGTGAATATCCAGGAGGTAGAACCATCCCATGGATATTTGATAATGCCAATAATATAACGGGTTAGTTCACAACAAAATAATAATCATAATCATCACAAGTCTCAAGTTGTGATCCCAGTTCTGGTTTAACAGTTTCTCCTCCGAAGACCGACACTAAGACCGACACTTGACCCATCCCAGACTGTAATCCTTAACCATGGACACGGCTATTCGAATAGGTTTAATCTCTGTAGAGAGTGTACTCTTTACCCACGAATAATGGATTCCTTTAGTCCATCGGGACTAATTCCGTCTACGGTCTTTTAATTGAAAACACACCTGACCTGCACACACCAGCTTAACTTACAGATGTCTGGAATCACCCACGACACTTTTCAAGCGAAACTCTAAGTGGGGAGGCTACAACCTCGATGTAACATGGGATCACAAAATTTATACCGCGCGCAAACTAGGGGAGCTACCCCTTCGGCTACAACCGAAACACCCATGCTCCCGGACCAGGTGGCATGCCTACCGGATGCCTCCGGTATCTTCCACCATGGCCTCTCTGTACGGTGTGTGCTAGGAAAAGGGGTTGACAATTTACTGAACCGTACCCTACCTATGGTAGGGACAAGTGGCAGCACGAAACAAGTATGGGGGTTACCGGAACAAGACTCGATCTACGGTCGACTCAGGAGGTTTAAATATTCACTGCATGATTAGCATAACAAAATATACTTCAACCAACAGATAGAAACACCACGCGACATACCCCCTCATGCCATACCGGACACGACCGTCTCGATAGAGGACTAGGAACAAGACCGTGTCTACCCAAGACAGAGGCCTTCCCGGCTTCCCTTCCGGTATGCATGAAAGGCATATGACGGTGACTTCCATCACCACCATATCAACTCCAATAGCATGAAAATCATTAATATGCACTCATGATGAGGAACACATCATCACATAAAATGACGTATGCCTGTGTCGGGGTGGTGTTGTCACCGTGTCAAATAACACACATAATATTATGCCAGGGTTCAGAATGCTTGCCTTCAAGTCGTGGGGGAGGCAAGGTGCATTCCAAAACTCTTGAAAGCTTTCTCCTCTCTCCAAAAATCCTATTTAAAATATATTTGAATTAACACACAATTTCAAAATAGCACAAAAAGTTGTTTTGAATTTTTTTCAAATAAATCTTAAAATAAACTAGATCAAATTTTGGAGAGGTAGGAAAAAGAATAAATTCATTTGGAGATATATTTAAAAAATTATAGCCAGTCAAAGTTTAGTCAATATTCTGGTTTTTTTTATAAAACAGAGAAAGAAAACGTTTCGAAATGTACACGTCGAACACGTACTTTGGAATTACATTTCCACTTATGCCTGCGTGGACTGCGCGGGGAGTCACTGACAGTGGGTCCAGGGGGGCCACTAGTCATGTTTGACTGGTCTTCCCTTCCCTCTGCTTCTTCTGCCCGAGCCGAGGCGGGACTCGGGCGACTGTCGCCGGCGAACGGAGGTTCCTCACGAGGGGCTGAGAACGGGGATGGATCCGTGGATCAGCGATGGTCCTCCCGGTGGTCGTAGGGTCATCGGAGGTGGAGGAAATCGCCGGCGGTGAGCTCTGCGGCGGAGGAAAGCTTCAGTGGATTTGGGGGTTCGGGCTAGGGTGATGCTCCGTCGTTGTTTGGGGTCTGGGCGGCTCCGCAAGATGATGTGGAGCCGAGTGGTGGTGATGGAAGGGTGGGGGAGGCCCTGTTGGTGCCGGGGTGAACCAGAACAAGGCGGCGGCCGAACTGGCCGGAGAGGTTGAAGATGGCCTTCTCATCTTCAATTGATGGCAACGGGGCACTAGGGGGACGGTGTGAGGCTGCTTGTGTGCTTGGAGGGGCTCGAGGGGCTTCCTTTTATAGCGCTCCCAAGTCGGTTCGCGGCGGCCGTGGATGAGCTCATCGGCGACCGCCGTTCTGTAGCTTGCAGGGCATCGTGGCGGGGCTGGGGATGGCGGCAGGAGCTAGCGAACGAGCGGGTACTGCTCCAAGGGCGAGCTGGCGAGCGAGCGTGGCTCGGGCGGCGCCGACTAGTGCAGGGGCTGTCGGGCGGCAGTGGCGGCTAGCTGCTGGCTTGCCGGAGACGTGGCGAGGGATGCGGTGCTCGTGGGGAGCAGAAGGGGACGTGGCATGCTGGCTGCGGTCGGCCAAGGGCCAGAGTGGGTGCGGGGCGAGACGCGGCAGCTCGGTCGCGGCACGTGCAAAACGCGCGCTCTGGGCGCACCCAGAGCACGCACGGGACATGCTCGACAAAATGCTAGGGCATTCTATACGTCTCGAATGAGGTTGGGGTTAAACAGACCTAGGCCAAAGTCATCTAGCGGCTTAGTGGACAAGTTATTTTTCCTAGAGGTGCAAGGCCTCAGTGCAAAACAAAGATCATGTCAAAGTAGATCATGCCCATAAGGTGTTTGTCAAAATGCCAGGGGCACCCAGGCATTTCTTGGAGTGGCCAAATCTCCCAGAGTGGGGTCTCTTTATATGAAAGAGAGGGTGGTGAGGTTAGTTTGACAAATGAAGAAACTTGCTAGTGCAAGTTTTGCAAAACTTCAATTCTGGACAGGGAGTAAATGGCATCATTACATGAACCAAAAATGGCCCAAAGGGTGCATGCTCCTGGACTTAGGGGTTTTGTAGGGTTGACTACAAGCAGGTGAAAGCACAAGGTCACTAGAGCAAAAATGAATAGGGTTGCAGGAGAAAACACAAGGCTGGTCCAGAATGAAAAGGAGGTTGATTCACTCAATTTTTCCAAAGAACATCACTAGGTTTTTGCATAAAGTTGGATGGCGTGCTACCACTGACATCCCATAATTTTGGTTGAGGCTTTAAAGAAATATTTAAATAGGCTATAGTGAAAAAATGCCCACTAGACCAGATTTGAATAATAGGTGTAGAACTCAAAATATGCAATGAATGAAATATATTTTTGCATAAAAGTGATTTAGAAACATCACATGACATCTCCAAATTTTGGTTGGAATTTTAGTTAAATTTATCAAATGGTGGTAGTTCAAAAAGAGCTCCAAAACTGATGAAAGTCATTTTAACGAATAATGCTCAGGAAGATATAATTCAATAAATAAAATTCTACTGATTAAAAAATGTTATATTGAGAGAGCATAGAAATCCAATACATTTTTGGAAAGTTTCCACTTGGGTAAAACTCCTCAATATTAAAAGGTTCTGAAATCAACAGAAAATCCAGAAAGCAAAAATTTTAAACTCCTGGCAAAATTTTAATAATTAAAACCTGGTTAAAATTTTGGGGTGTTACACAACCGGACTATATAGCTGTAACACTTTCACTTAGCCATAGGAGTTTGACGGTGGGGCTACTATGTAGCCCTTGGTACCTTCGCGTGCATCCGGATACGGCCGCGTGTGTACATGACCGGGAAACAGTCTTTTGTTAATGCGGAGGAATCCTAATGATTCCGATGAGTCCTCGAGTGGTTGACCAGTCTCTCTCTATATCATGACAGTCAGTTTTCGGCTTTCTCTAATGAGGTGCTCATCCGAAATAACCAGGGCACAATCGCAGTAGTTCTCCTTTGGCGGCCGGCGGCCTTAGCCGATAGAAGCGGAACATAAGGCGGCAAACCCAGGAGCCGGGGAAACCCAACATTTGACCAAAGACGTGATTCGGAGCTGATGCATATAAGGCCTAACTCGCGACGCCGAACACTCCCGAAGGTATTCGGACTTTATAACATATACGGGGCTAAGTAGCACCCTTGATTATGAACCCTGTATTTCCAGGTACGTGCATTAGTCTGTCGTGGCGAAATGCCAATAACGCCAGTATCCCCTGTGGGTATATTGAGTACCCATGGGATGTCAAGCAACAAGAGACAATAAAGAAGGTTTACACAGGGGCTTAATCTAAAGAGAAACCTTTGAGCGGGGCCCTGCTGCACGTCTGCGCCTTTGTCTCCGTTGTGCCATGTCCTGGAAGGGTATCGCAGGAATGGTGTCTGTAAAAAGGAAAACTCATGTAAAAGAGTATGACGTAAGCGTGCGAAGAGTTGGTTATTAACAGTGGATAGTAGAAGTGTAAGACATTGGCCTGTTAATAAGGTCAAGCCAAGAAGTGGGCTTTATTGCATGTTTGCAGCCCCTGGTGCCCTCTATGGGATTACATATATAGCACCCAGCTCAGGTTTATCTGGGCTGTTACCGACGGTGGTGTGTCGGACTCGTCTAACCATGTCCGTGGTCTTAACGACCGATCATGCGTTCTGATAGGAGAGACCGCTTAGTGTCCGGCTACTAGAGCCGCTGCATACTCTTCCGCACGTAAGGAACACTCTGCATTTCCGCTAATGGTGATGACGCCACGTGGACCGGGCATCTTGAGTTTAAGGTAGGCGTAGTGCGGTACTGCGTTGAAGCGAGCGAAGGCCATTCTTCCGAGCAATGCATGATAACCACTTCGGAGGGGAGCGATGGTGAAGAGTAATTCTTTGCTTCTGAAGTTGTCTGGAGAACCGAATGTCACCTCTAATACGAGGGAGCCCCTGCAGCGGGCCTCAATGCCTGGTATCACCCCTTCAAAGGTGGTGTTACTTTGGCTGATTCTGGATGGGTCTATCCCCATCCCGCGGACAATGTCCTGGTATATTAGATTGAGATTACTGCCGCCGTCCATGAGGACACGAGTGAGATGGTATCCGTCGATTATTGGGTTGAGCACCAAGGCAACCGATTCCTCCGTGCCGCATACTAGTCGGGTAGTCCCTGTGATCAAAGGTGATCGGGCAGGCCGACCAGGGGTTAAGTTTGGGGGCGACGGGCTCTACAGTGTATGCATCTCTGAGCGCGCGTTTGCGCCTTATCTTGGGTATGTGAGTCGCGTAGATCATGTTTACTGTTTTTACCTCTGGTGGGAATTTTTTCTGTCCCCCAGTGTTCGGCTGGCGAGGCTCATCCTTGTCTTCACTTGGTGTTTCCCTTCCCTTGTGTTTGGCATTTAACTTGCCGGCCTGCTTAAAGACCCAACATTCTCTGTGAGTGTGGTTCACAGGTTTTTTGGTGGTGCCATGAATTTGGCACAGTTTGTCCAGGACTTTGTTCAGGCCGGACGGTCCGTCTTTGCTGCCTTTGAATGGCTTCTTTTGTTGACCGGGTCGAGAGCCCCTGAATCCGGCATTGACCGCTGTGTTGTCCAGACTTTCTTCCTTGTTTCGACGCTTGTTTTTATTGTGCCGTGGCTTCCCGTTGCCATCCCTGATTTCAGATGTGCTTGGGTCGCTGGTGCCTCTACGGGCTAATCAGCTGTCTTCACCCGCGCAGAAGCGGGTCATAAGGCTTGTTAAGGCTGTCATTGTCCTCGGCTTTTCATGGCCGAGGTGTCTGGCAAGCCACTCGTCCCGGATACTGTGCTTAAAGGCCGCTAGGGCTTCGGCATCCGGACAATCGACAATTTGATTCTTCTTAGTGAGGAATCTATTCCAAAGCTTGCGGGCGGACTTGCCGGGCTGTTGAATTATGTGACTTAAATCGTCAGCGTCCGGAGGTCGGACATAGGTCCCTTGAAAATTGGCCCTGAAAGCGTCCTCAAGTTCCTCCCAACTTCCGATTGAATTTTCGGGGAGGCTTTTCAACCAGTGCTGAGCTGGTCCTTTCAATTTGAGCGGAAGGTATTTGATGGTGTGGAGGTCGTCCCCACGAGCCATGTGGATATGAAGGATAAAATCCTCAATCCAGACCCCAGGGTCTGACGTTCCGTCATATGCCTCTATGTTCACGGGTTTAAAACCCTGCGGAAATTCGTGGTCCAGTACCTCTTCGGTGAAGCACAGAGGGTGAGCAACCCCTCTGTATCTGGACATGTTGTGGCATGCTGTCGACTGTTGTTGTGTTCGGTGCTGATTCCGAACTGGTATTCGACCAGTCTGATCGTTTTGGTGACCATAATCTTGCGCCGGAGCGTGTCCTCGAGATCCATAGATGGACCTGGTCGCGCTGGCCTTTTTGTCCATGAGCTCATGTAAATCATGTGCAGCGTCAGTAGCTGCTCTATTGCGGTCATGAAGTGGTTGGTCCGGCCTACTGGTCGTATTGTTCTTCGACGGAATGGCCTCATCGTCGAAATCTGGCAGCAGCTTGCACTTTGGGTAGCTCTTTGTGTGGCGATTGTCGCCGTATTTTTCTTCAGTGTCTAGCACTTTATTCCATTTGCAGTTGAGCGTTTCCTGCGCGGCCTTGAGCCTTTGCTTCTGCTTCTTTAGACTTCTCGCAGTGGTCATAAGCCTTCTGTGGAGGTTATCTCGTTCCAAACGTTTTTCCGGGATGATGAATGCATCATCGTCCGGACTGTGCTCTTCTCCCGAGGCAGGTTGATGAGTTCGGCCCTCGGGATCGTTGTGCTCGGGCATCTGCTCCGGGCTGTGTTCGGCGTGACCTGGCTCATCCTGCTCCATCGCTGGGTCCATATGGTCGTTGTTGCCTTTGGAGTTGACTGGGGTGTCGATCTTTCTAGCGCTGTTATTGCTATTTTTACTATGGCTGGACTTAGAACGGCATCTGCGCCGTCGTTTTGGCTTTTGTCCGGTGGTTTTATCCTCAGTTGTGTCTTTTTCGTCGCCATCGTCCTCCTTAGGCGTGTCCACCATGTATATATCATATGATGAGGTGGCAGTCCAGCGCCCCGTGGGCGGTGGTTCCAAATCGTCCCCTGCGCTGACGTCTATACCGTCGGTGTCATCGGAGTCGAAGTCAAGCATGTCTATTACGTCATCGACAGTGGCTATGAAGTGGGTGGTGGGTGGGCAACGAATTTCTTTGTCGCCTGCTTCCCCCTCGAGCCGGACATAGTTCGGCCAAGAGTCTCCTGACAAAGAGAGAGACCTTAATGAATTCAGCATGTCACCGAAGGGCGGGTGCTGGAAGATATCTGCAGCGGCGAACTCCATTACCGGAGCCCACCCGAATTCGGCAAGCCCGGGGGCGCGCGGTCTGGAACCTATAGCCGGACACAAGTCCGGGGGTCCAGTGACACAGACTTCCTTGGGGGTGGAGTTTGTGTTCGGAGAAGAAGAGGAGAAATAAATAAGAAGAGGAAAAAAGAAGAAAAAGAAGAGGAGAAGAAAGGAATAGAGAAGAAGAATAAAAAATAGTATTTTCTATTTTTTTTCTTCTTCTCCTCTATTCCTTTCTTCTTCTCCTTTTTTCTTCTTTTTTTTCTTCAATCGCTTCTCTTCTATTCCTTTCTTCTTCTCCTCTTTTTATTTCTTCTTTTGTCTTCTTATTTTTTATTGGGTATGTCGTTGTCGATATACCCCCTCCCGATAACTTCAACACGAGGGGGGGGTCGATATACCCCCTCCCCAATAACATTATTTTCCCATGTATGTATGTCGTCGTTGTCGATATAACCCCCTCCCGGATAACTTCGACATGAGGGGCGGTCGATATATATACCC
>NC_041383.1:544167307-544180894 GCF_002162155.2 Triticum dicoccoides
CTCTCGAGGACACCCAAACCCTAGAAAAAAATGATGTTGGTCTCCTACCCCCTCCCGCCGCGCCCCTACCCGACAAACTCTCTCGAGGCCACCCAAAATTACCAAGTTAAAAGAGCATTGTCGCCGAGGCCACCCCAAACCCTTGAAGCGTTGTCGAGGCCACCCCAAACCCTTGAAGCATTGTTGAGGCCACCCCAAACCCTAGAGAAGCAGCGTCGAGGCCACTAATATGATTACTTATTGTGATTATATTAGCTAGCTAGTTCTACGTTTGCCACTAATATATCCATCTATCATGTTTGAATAATAATTGCCATGTTGTAAATATTTGCAGAAACTATAGAGCACTCCCGAGACAAAGCAACAGAAGAGATGTTGGGGGACATAATCACAAAAGGAAGTGATGTCATTGCATCATTTCTCAACGACACTGATGGTCTGGAAGGACAGGGTAGTGAAGAAGAAGGTTATGATTATGATGGCTCCGGTGACCCAATGCCGGTACAAGAAGTAGACCGTGATGATGGCTCCGGTGACCGAACCGAGTCCGGCCAGGTATATATATTAGTTAAGCCTGTGCTGACTAGCTAATTGATGCATTCATTATTTTCGTATGTACACATATTAATTAACTCTCGTATTTCTTCTTTTCTCTAGCCCTCAAACGAGGCCCGAAGAAAAAGTTGCGCTCAGACGAAAGGTTTGAGATCACAGCAATCGCGCGCGATGGCAAGCCGATTGAACCCATCCGGACAAGGGATGCATTTCGTGCTCAGTGCGGGGTTCTTGTTAGGGACAAGATCCCGATCAGTATCCAACAATGGTTAAAGCCTAAGAATGAAGACCCTGAGGTGTCTTATGTCTCCGATATGCAGAAAGAAGATCTTTGGACATCGCTTAAGGCAAATTTCACCCTACCGCCAGAGGAGGATCCGGAGAAGCTAGTTAAAGAGCAATTGATCAAGTCTCATGCTCTTAAGAAGATGGCAGAACTATTCAGGAGGTGGAAGAATGAGCTGAAAACAGAGTTTGTCGACGAAGATTTGACACCAGAATTCACCAGAAAGTATGATAAGATCAGAGATCACTGGCCCGCATTTGTGGCCCACAAGACATCAGAAAAGAGTAAGAAGATGTCAGTGACAAACAAGAAAAATCCTATGAAGAAGAAGCATCACCATCACACGGGGTCAGGTGGCTACCTCAAAGCCCGACCTTTGTGGGACAAGGCTGAGAATGACCTGATTGCTAAAGGGGTCGAACCAGAGACATTGAACTGGCCAGACCGTTGCCGGACTTGGTTCTTCGGGGTTGGCGGAACCTTGGACCCTGTATCAGGGAAGTGTGTTTGGACGGAAGAGCAACTGCGAGTACCCGTCACAAGGCTTCAAGAGTATATCGAGAAAGCGCAGCAAGGGACGTTCGTTCCAGACAGAGAGAAGGACGAGCTCACAATGGCCCTCGGGAATCCTGAGCACCCTAGACGGACACGAGGCACGCCAGGCTCCGTTCTGTGGAAGGCTGGGTTTCCGGATGGAGGGGGTTACAAAACCCAGGAGAGGAGGAAGAAAGTGGAGCATAGCCAACTGCAGGCGCTGCACGAAAGGGTACAAGGGCTAGAGGAACGAGAGGCAGATCGCAGAAAACAACCTGCCGAAGCTTCCCCTGAAGCTACCCCGCCATCTCAGCGAAGAAGCAGCGTGGCTTCCACCGAGCAGACTCAGCAGCCGGATCCTGTCTTCACGGCTCCTGCTAGCTACCCCGTGGATGCTATCACGGAGTCTCAACATTGCTACCTTATGACGCGATGGATGACATTGAAAGTCAAGGCGGCTGTTGGCTCTGTTTTACCTAATGAACCTGGCACAACCTACCACGGCCAATCGATTCCAGAAGGATATGCTAGGGTGATGGTGGATCAAATAACGGACGTATTTGAGGACCTTGAGCTTGACCACCCTACGGGTGAAGGGGAGATTCGGCTGGGTTCTTCTCTGAAGACTCCATGCCTATGGCGGAAGGAGCTCATCAACCTTCCGAATTGGACGCCTCCGCCTCCTCCTCCTCCTCCGGCGATTCAGGGCAATCCGCCTCCTCCTCCGGGGAGTGATCAGGGCACTCAGCCTCCTTCTCCGGCGTGTGGTGACACTCCGCCTCCTTCTCCGCCTGAGCCGGCGCACCCGAGCAGCCAGCCTCCTCCTTCTCCACCTCGTCAACAAGGGCGGATCAAGAGACCCGCCGCCGCTCCGGCTGCTCCGGCGCGTCGTAGTCCTTCTCCTCCACCTTGTAAGAAAGGAAAGACAGCCGCAGCCACTCCGTCTGCTCCGGTGTCTAGCAGTACAGCCAGAGCCGGGAGGCAATACATATTCGGTCCTTTTCTGAAGATTCCAGAGAAGTTACCATACAAGAGGACCATGGAGGAAAACACGCAGATCGTGCAAGCCGAAGTGAACAACTTCTTTGAAGGGGTGAAAGCAAAGAAACATCCACCTCCAAAGGGGAAGATAGATCCGGTAAAAGCAAAGCGTACTTTGGCTGCCCTGAAGAAACCATCAAAGTCTCCGGCGAAAGACAACTATGAGCGCATTCTTACAAAGTCATTTATCGAAGCGTCGCGGTCGGGAAGTACTGTCAGTGCTCAAAGGTTAGCAGAACGACGAGCTGGGAAAAAAGTTGCCCAGCTCGGCAAACAAGCGAACCAATCGTTCCCCCCGCTCCAGGTGTCTAGCGACATCGTCGCTAATGTTCCGGGCGGGATGGTGCCCGGTTATAACAATCTTGAAGATTACCCGCCCGACGATGTACATTATGATTTCTTGGAGGTGGACGAACACAAATACATCTACGGGAAGCCTCTCGCCAAAGATGAAAGATCTCTAACAACAATGATGCGAAGATTCCATTATTGGTACATGAAAACCTGCAGAGAGTCTGAGGGGAGGAATATTTTGACGCTGAGAGTTAGAGAGGAGCATGACCTCGTTGGAATTGAACTGTTGAATGTTCCATTTGAGGAGTTCTTTGCGTTTTTCAATCTAAAGGCCCTCGATAAATTGATGATCACTTGCTACTGCCTATAAGTAGTACTACTTCTGTCATTAAGTCTCTATATATAGGTCAGCTCTTTCATTGCATGTATTTTTAATCATCCTCACTATATTATGCAGATTGAAGATCGCCGAATTGAAGAAAAGACAAATCGGTGATATTGGGTTCATTAACACAAATCTCATAGATGCATATATGGTTGAATCTCAGGCCAAAGATACGAGGCTAAGCTGCTACAATCGTTTGTATTAAATCAAAACAAAGCTATAATACTCTTCCCTTACGAATTCAAGTGAGTGTTACTGTCTTGTGCATATTCGATTTTCTTTATTAGTCGAGGTTATAGTAATGTATAACTGATGAGTTATGCATGCGTGCGCAGGTTCCACTATATTCTCCTAGAGATTAAGCTTGAGCAGGGACTAGTAACCGTCTTAGACTCGACATGAAAAGATCCCAAGGAGTATGCGGACATGACTGAAATTCTAGAGAAGTAAGTTAAATCGATCATTATCGCACCATATCGGCAACTTTGTTCATTTACCGATATCAAGTAATTGTTTTCTGTCTGGTAGGGTTTGGAAAAAATTCACCTCAAAAACTCTGGGACTGCCGAAGAAGCTGCAATTTAGACACCCGAAAGTAAGTACTATAGTAGCATGTACCACGCATCTCCTAGTGATTCAAGCGCTAGTTTCATCAATACCATTTAGCATGCTTGCTAATTATCAGTTTGATTGACCTCTATTTCTTGTAAAGTGGTTGTGACAGGAACAAGGAAATGATTACTATGGATACTACATTTGCGAGTCCATCCGCCACACGACCTGTGAGCGGGGCTACTCTGACAAACAATATGAAGTGCGTAAATAATAACATTCACAATTTTATTTTATTACCATCATTTGTGTTCAGTTTCATTTATCCATATATATGTATTGACGCCCTTCTTCAAATTAGATATTTCAGATGCGGGATGAACTCCTACCACCAGATCGTATGCAAGGAATTCAAGAGGAATTGGCGGCATTCTTTTTTGACCACGTGATCGCTAAAGACGGAGAATACCATGTGGACCCTAATCAGCTCGTTTTTAATTAGGAGATTATATTGTAAGAGATACTTATATTGTATATATGTAGCCAGTATGTAGCGTCGGATAGATATACGAGAACTTGTTGTTCGACCAATCTCTTAGAGAAGGAGAGGTGGTCGATATCACTTTTCTTTGCATGCATACGTTCATGACGATCTTCTGTTTCCTTTATTTGCTTACTAGCTAGCGTGTCTAGTCCTCTCTATACGTATAGTATGTAGCGTCGACCAAGCACGGAGATAAGAGAGGACACTTCTCTCTATTAATTAGCTAGCTAACACGATATATGAAACACCTAAATTAACCCCCCACCTGAATTAACCCTTTCAAAAAAACACCTGAAATGCTGATGCGTGGAGTTGGTGCCACCAACCAGGACCAAAGGGCCTCCTGCCCGGGCTCGCCGCACCGGCCATGTGGAGGCCCATCTGTCCCGGTTTATGTAAGAACCGGGACTAAAGGTCTAGGGCATTAGTACTGACACTTTAGTCCCGGTTCAAAAACCGGGACAAATGGCCCTGACGAACCGGGACAATAGGCCCTTTTTCTACTAGTGCCATCCTGCAGCTAACGGCGGCAGGTTAATTTGACGGATTAGAGCGTGGTTAATAATATAGCCAACAATCGGCTATAAGGCTGGTCATAGTGGGAGTAACTTATACTAGTGTCATGCATATGACACTAGTCTATGTTACTACCTTCATAGTGCAAAATAACATACTAGTAGTGTTATAGATGGCTTCATTTTTTAGCTCATAGACTCATTTTGCCTCAGGAGTATGTTACCACAAGCACTTCTTTCCTCATTAAATACTTGCCACATAAGCAAATTTATCTTGGGATGTGTTAAGTTACTACCTAAGATACCTTCACGATGGCTAGCCTAAGGAGTTGCCATGTCATCTAGAGCCAACCTTGTAGCCGGCATGTGCAACAGTAAGTTTTATATATGTATTATTTTATTAGTAGTTGGCCCATCTTACAACCTCACAAAGCGTCTTGGGGCTCGTGCTAGAGCCGGCTACTAACCAAGAGCCTGCTTCTCTTCTCTGTCCTCTTCTCTCCCCTCCAACTAAGCAAAGATATACTATTCTAGTCCTTATAGACTGCTTATGTCACCTTATTGTACTTGCTCTTAGAGCATGGTTAATAATACAGCCGACAGTCGGCTATAAGGAGCAGGGTTGGTCCTGAGATTTCAGGGGCCCGGGGCAAGACAACAATAAGGGGCCCTAAAGCTAAAATTTCTCTATTTCAATTGCAAGTAAATACTCAATGCACTATATTTATGTTGCCTTGTCATGTAGACTATACAACAAACCAAGGTCATAAACATTCACAGAAAAAATGGTTGCTCTTTTCAGTCGGCACTTATATGTTTCAGTTATGTTCGTACCTATTCTTCAATAGTAA
Organism: Triticum dicoccoides; assembly: GCF_002162155.2. NCBI lineage: Eukaryota > Viridiplantae > Streptophyta > Magnoliopsida > Poales > Poaceae > Triticum > Triticum dicoccoides. The sequence goes on from NC_041383.1 coordinate 544,172,865, forward strand.
CTAAAGACATTCCTCGGAATTTCTAGAAGAAGTACTTGTAGGATCTGTTCTAGAAAAAATAATACTATCTACTTTCTGATTTTCAATCAACTCATATGCAAGTTTATTTTCTTCACTCATTACCAAATGGATACTTTCTAGATAACGTCTTACTAATTAGCACACAAACATATGATACAAGAAATTAAAAGCACTATTAATTAAATAAAATTTTGCTAAGAAAGGCTTGGAACAAGGTACAGTACCGGAAAAAAATTATATGAGACCAGGTCTCACGGTTAGCAGGTGAGACCCGCCCTGATGAATGACACATGGCATTCACAAATCACAAAGCATCTAATCTCTCCCCCGTGATTTCAGGTGGGGGGATGGGGTAGATGCTTTGTGATTTCTGAATGCCACATGTCATCCATCATGATGGGTCTCACCTGCTAACCCGTGAGACCTGGTCTCATAGAATTTTTTTTCGTACCTGTACGGATGTAGAATTAGAAAATTGCAAGATATTGCTGCTGCTTAATAGTAACGAAATATGTATGGGAATGATCTTCATGAAACGAATGAATGATCTAAATAAAGTTCATAGAAAAAGAGGAATTTGCATTGAAGAGGAGGTTGATTGGAATCTAAAAAATTGCATTACCTTCTACCATTAATCACGTGCAGCAACAGAAAATCATGATTAGAATACACAGCCGGGGACGCAGCCGGAATCAGCCGGAAACGCTAATTCGTTGCCAATTGTGAAGCGGAGTAGAAGGCGAGAAGATAGCGCCCGTGCGGCAAGTCTAGAAGATTGCAGTCTGTTACCTTTTTCTCTCTCATTTCTTTGGAATCAGTCGATCTGTTGCATGGGCAACATCATGTACGTATATGGAAACCAATCCATCGGAGGCCCCTTCATACCGGGGGCCCGGAGCGGCCGCCCCTCCTGTCCCCCCTTAGGGCCGGCCCTGATAAGGAGTTGTCATGTCATCTACAATTAATCTCTTAGCCGGCAATGTATAATAGTAAGTTTAAAATGTGTACTAGTTTATCAATAGTTGACCCACTACACAGCCACACAAAGCGTCTTGAGTCTCGTGTTGCAGCTGGTTAGTAACCAAGAGCCCGCTTCTTTTCTCTCTTCTCTAACTAAGCAAAGATATATTATTCTATTTCTTATAGTCTGCTTATGTCATTTTATTGTACTTACTCTTAGATTTTTACTCCCCCCTTTCCGGTTTATAAGGTTCAATTCAAAAATCTGACCAACGAAGGGCCTGTTTGGTTCCAATAAGTCATCTGACTTATAAGTCAGGTGACTTAAAACCAATGACTTATAAGTCATGTCTGTTTGGTTGTCACCTGACTTATAAGTCACCGTACACACCTTTTCACACCAATCAACATCATGCAGGTGGTGGGACCCACACAAAAGAGGGTTACTTATAAGTTTTAAGTTGGGGTGACTTATAAGTCGGGTCTGCTTGGCAAAATAAGTCACTTTTTTCACTTTTCGACTTATAAGTTGGTGACTTATTTGAAACCAAACAAGCCCTAAGATAGATGGTGAGTGGTGGAATATCTTTTAGAGTTTGCAAAAGCACCGAACTAATGCTCTTGTTTTCCTCAAAAAAATATATTTATCAATGCATTAATTGCAATGCATGCATGCATAAATTACATGCATTGGTCAATTTTTTCTTAATTTTTGCATTGAATGATTTAATGCACCTTAGAATCTGAACATGTGATGGGAAACAACCAAATTGAACCTTATAAAATAAAAAAACTAAAATTTTGAGATAAGCTCTATAAACCGGAAAGGAGAGAGTAAATATTTAGATAAACGCGGGCAGAGCGGCCTAGAATCCAAGAGATGCTACCTGCTATCGTTGTCTCTCGATCCTGCCGGTGATACGGTAGTCAACTCTGAAATAACTGCTGCCTCGAGATCCTTAATCAGTGAGCAGGAAGTCTCCGCTATAATTGGACACACACCACTGAGCTAGTGCGTACACTAAACTTAGATCACAGCCTTCTCTAGTTTTCAAAGCACCACTGCTTCACTCGCTGTGCCGCAAGACAGGAACGCAGATGATGAGGAGGGGAAGAGAGATGGTGCAAGGTCCCCGTTGCGTCGCGTTGCTCCTGCTCGTCTGCATGGCTGCTCTCGTGGCCTCGGACACCACCGACGGTGAGAGCTTTCAAGCTGTGTTGCTTGTGTGTTTCATTTCTAGTGCATGCATTCGTATGACGAGCTGATTAATCATGCCGGGAGCTGTGTTGTGTCATTTTTTTCATGTTCATCAGGCCTCCTGCCGAACGGCAACTTCGAGGAAGCGCCGGACAGGTCGCAGATGGACGGGACAAGGGTGACGGGCCGCTACGCGATACCGCGGTGGGAGGCCTGTGGGTGCGTGGAGTACATCTGCTCGGGCCAGAAGCAGGGGGACATGGTCCTGCCGGTCCCGGAGGGCGCCTACGCTGTGCGGCTGGGCAACGACGCCTCCGTCCAGCAGCAGCTCAGCGTGACGCCGGGGACGCACTACGCGATCACCTTCAGCGCGGTGCGCACGTGCGCTCAGACCGAGAAGCTGAACGTGACGGTCGCGGCCGAGTCCGGCGAGCTCCCCATCCAGACGGTGTACAGCAGCAGCGGCTGGGATTCCTACTGCTGGGCGTTCGAGGCCAAGGACAGCGTCGTGTCGCTCACCGTCCATAACCCTGGATACGATGAAGACGCCGCTTGCGGCCCCCTCGTCGACTCCTTCGCCATCAGGACTCTCCTGCCACCCCAACAAAGCAACTGTACGTACCCTCTCGTTTTCGTTATAGCTACGTACGTGATTTTTGTATGGATTCGCCCAAGATAACTAACGAAATACTCCGGCCGGCAGATAACATGCTGAAGAACGGGGGCTTCGAGGAGGGCCCGTACATCTGCCCCAGCACGTCGTGCGGGGTGATGGTGCCGCCCATGGACGAGGACAGGTACTCCCCGCTGTCGCCGTGGGTGATCATGTCGTCGACCAAGTCCGTCAGGTACGTGGACGCGGCGCACTACGCGGTGCCGCAGGGCGCCCGGGCCGTGCAGCTGGTGTTCGGCGCGGAGAGCGCGCTGGTGCAGGAGGTGTGCACCGTGCCGGGGCTGTCGTACAAGATGGAGTTCTCGGTCGGGGATGCGGCCGACGGGTGCATGGGCTCCCTGGCCGTCGATGCCTACGCGGGAAGCGGGAGGGTGACGGTCCCGTATGAATCCAAGGGCACGGGCGGGTTCACGCGCGGCGTGCTCGAGTTCACGGCGACGGAGGACCGGACGCGGGTGGTGTTCGTCAGCGCGAGCTACAACATGAAGTCCGACGGCACGGTCTGCGGGCCCGTCGTCGACGACGCCTCGCTCGTCTGCGCGCAGAGCCATGCTCGCCGGCTGCTTCTGTGATTGTGCTGTGCCGCAGTGTATGATGGTGAGGTAGTTTGTGACGCGAATATTTTGGCCTCCTTCCGTCATGGAGTAACTACAGAGGGGTCTAAAACTCCGAGTGCTCGGCAGTTGTAAACCAGGGTTCTGTAATGTATCATGGATAATTTACATTAGGGAATACTATCATTTTAAGTATTCTTTACACGTTTGGGAGGCAAGTAACTTTTGAATGATAGAACAGCAGCCCGTGCAAGACGCATAGTCCGTGGCAGATTTACACGAGCGCATAACGCGGCATCGTGGCAGCCGAGCCGATAGATGCGGCGCCTGCAGCGCCGGGTGCCGGGAGTAGACCTCTTTTTCTACAGCAGAGCAAGTTGACAACCTTGTTCCATTCTTTTTTCCTGAGAAACTACAACCTTATTCCATTTTTTAGGGAAGAAGTGGACAACCTTGTGGCTAGGCCGTTTGGCGGCATGGCAGCCCAGTACGCACTTGGGCTCGGCCTGGGGCTACGCAACTAGCGTCATCGGTACGGCCCAGCCCACATAGCGAGCCGCTTTACCAATGACGCGTCGTCCCCAAACCCCGAGGCAGATCCTATTCGGCGCTTATGCGCCCGCGAGCAAACGGGCGCCTGAAGGGCGCGGCTACTTGGGCTCGGCCCATTTTGCTTTCCAACCTTTTCTGTTAAAAGCCAAAAAAAGAGCGCTATGAATGGATTCGAACCTGCGAACTCCAATTGAAGATTGCCTGTTCTAACCAACCCGCCAACAAGCGCAGCTGTGGTAACATTCTAATCTATACGCCATTTATTCGTTCCATTTGCTTCCGAGTTCAATGAACTTTTTTTTTTCAAATTGATGAACTTTTTTCAGATTTGTGAACTTTTTTTCAAATTCGATAAACTTTTATTCAAATCCGATGAAGTTTTTTTGAATCTGATGAACTGTTTTCAAAATCGATGAACTTTTTTAAAAATTTAATGAACTTTTTTCAAATCTGATGAACTTTCTCCAAAATTTGCTGAACTTTTTTTCAAATTCGATGAACTTTTTTCGAATTTGATGAACTTTTTTTCAAATTCGATGAACTTTTTTCGAATTTGATGAACTTTTTTCAAAACCGATGAACTTTTTTCAAAAACGATGAACTTTTTTCGAATCTGATGAACTTTTTTTGAATTCGATGAACTTTTTTCAAATCCGATGAACTTTCTTTGAATTCAATGAACTTTTTTTGAAAATCAATGAACCTTTTTCATTTTTATGAAACTTTTCATAAAATTTGATGATTTTTTTTAAATTCACGTTTTCTTTTTTGAGAAAATTTATATTGAGTATATATTAATGTTTTACTGCACGAAAAGGTTAACTAGCTCTGTTTTCTTGTAGTAGACAGCAAAGTTAGTTTGGTCTAGTGGTTGGAGAGGTGCAGTCGCAACAATCCGTTCCTGAGGTCGAATCCCCAGCCGTCCTTACTTTTTATTGCTTTTTCACTTTCACAGCGAACACAAGCGCGCGTTGGGCCGGCCCATTCCAGCGACGCTGCAGGCGCCAGCTCGTTAACGGGCGCCTGCAGCGCTGACTAGGAGCTCCCAAACCCGAGGCTGCTGCACTGCATTGGGCGCTGCGGAGGAAACTGAAGCGTAGAGCAACCGGAAGCGAATGAGAGACCCGAGGTATGTTTGGCTGTCCTTCTCGTGCCCTGGAAGCCATTATGGCCGCACTGCTCGCTCATCGACCACTCCCTGTTTAAAAGCTCCAGCTGAGTTGAGCCTTGGGAGCTCAGGATCAGACAGCGCTCGCCAGACACGGAGAGATCGAGATGGGCATGGGAATGCAGTGCCGGTGCATGACACTGCTCGTGCTCGTCGGCGTTGCTGCTCGAGCGGTTTCGGCCGTCACGGACGGTAAGATCTCGCAAATTGGTGCTCGTATACGTTACGTTAGCATAGCAGGGCATCCCTCCGTGAGTAGGCTTCATGTTGCTGAGCTTTCTGTTCTCGTACGTACTTGTTAGTTTCGGTGACAATGTTAACGTACTGTATTATTGCTTGCCCTGTTCATGACTTGTATATGCATTTCATTCCAGACTACATTCAAGGAGCATGCTGTCAAAACTTTGACAGTGTGACTCCTAGCTAATGCGCCGTAAGTAAGCACAAATAGCAAGATTGGCACTATTTTTTATACTCTCTCCGGTTCATTTCAGTGCTACATACATCCGTTTGAGCGACAAGTAATATGGATCGGTTTAAGCGACAAGTAATATGGATCGAAGAGAGTACAATTAATACTACGCATATCCAGAGTACTGCGGTATGGAAATTTAGTCAAATACTATTCATCTAGCTTGTAGGCTGCGCCAAGTCCAAGGCAACAAATTTAGAGCACGCTCAACTAAAAATCTTGAACGCAAAATAGATCTAAAGCTCATTTGCACGGCTCATGTGTCCTAGCTTTCTGCGGCCGCAATGTATGAATTGCGTTACCATGCTTTTTATGGCTAATACGTCACGTGTGGGATCATCTTGTGTGCATAGGCCTACTACCGAACGGTAACTTCAAGGACGGGCCAGCCAAGTCCCAGCTGAACGGCACGGTGGTGATGGGGCGCCACTCCATACCCAACTGGGAGATCTCGGGGTTCGTCGAGTACATCCAGTCGGGGCACCAGCAGGATGGCATGATCGTGGCGGTGCCGGAGGGCGCCAGCGCCGTGCGCCTGGGCAACGACGCGTCCATTCGGCAGAACATCGGAGTCACGCGGCGGGCCTACTACTCCATCACCTTCAGCGCGGCGCGCACCTGCGCTCAAGCCGAGAAGCTCAACGTGTCCGTCGCCGCGGATTCCGGCGTGCTCCCCGTCCAGACCGTGTACAGCAGCGGCGGCTGGGATTCCTACTCATGGGCCTTCAGGGCCAAGCATAGCGCCGTGTGGCTCACCATCCACAACCCCGGCGTCGAGGAGGACCCGGCATGCGGCCCCGTCATTGACGCCATCGCCATCAAGACCCTCCAGCCTCCCACGAAAACCAAAGGTAACATCGCTAGCTTCCCACATGGATCTGAAGATTCAATATGCTCAGGAATGGCGAGTCCTAGTGATTCCTAACGAGCAAGTAATTCAACTCAAACAGGCAATATGCTCAGGAATGGCGACTTTGAGGACGGACCGTACATCTTCCCGGACTGCCCGTGGGGGGTTCTGGTGCCGCCGATGGACGAGGACAACTGCTCGCCGTTGCCGGGGTGGATGATCATGTCGAGCACCAAGGTCGTCAAGTACGTGGACGCGCCGAGGTACAGGGTGCCGCACGGCGCGCGGGCCGTCGAGCTGGTGGCCGGAAGGGAGACGGCGCTGGTGCAGGAGGTGGCGACCGTGGCCGGGCGATCGTACAGGCTGCAGTTCTACGTCGGGGACGCGGCCAACGGGTGCAAGGTGTCCATGGTCGTGGAGGCCTTTGTGGCGGCGGCGAACCTGAAAGTGCAGTACCAGTCCCAGGGCACAGGCGGGTACAGGCGCGCCATACTCGATTTCGTGGCGGTGGGGAACCTCACGCGTGTGGTGTTCCAGAGCCTTCACCACCACATGAAGGTCGACGGCACACTCTGCGGGCCGGTCGTGGATGACATGTCTCTCGTCAGCGTGCGCAAGCGCGCGGCTCGCCGACTGTTCATGTGAACTCGATTAGGCCGCGCTTGGAATCGGTGTAATTAAATACAAACGTATTTATTTTACACGGGTAACTTACCGGCCATTAGCAGATTTCTAGTCGGAAACAAAACGATGGACAGAGGTCTGTATTTTTTTTCTATAGAGGTATCTGAGTAAATAGGTTTCGGAGAGACGAGCAATGATTGCTTGACGATCTTCATTGCATGAGACTAAACTTGACTCAAGCTTCATACGAAAGCATTTACTGAACTAAAGCCGTTGAGCCAAGTCAAGCGAAAGACTTATTCGAAGAAAGCTTTAAGAGAGTTTGTTACTAAAACGGTAATCCAAACAAGGCCTTAGTTGATGCAGAGGCCGGGGCTGCCCCCCTTTTAAAAAAAGGGGTACGATTTCAGGCTACCATTAGAATTTTCCATAACTTGGTGTGTTTACCTTGTTCCTTTTGTGATAGATTTCAGGCTACCATTAGAATTTTCCATAACTTTAATACTCTTCAAATTTCCCAATTGAAATTAACAGAACAAGCAAACTTCAAACATTTGAACACCATGCAAGAACAAGCTATGCTTACCATGACTAAACTGTTTTTACTCCATGAACCCATAAGAGGAGAACAAAGGACGCTCAATCTGGAATGCAATGTCTCAAAAGAGAAATCAAAGAACAGACTTTGGGCTGAACTTGTTGTCATAAGCGAGAACAAAGGATGCTACCAGCTGAACTTGTCAACTAAACCACGTCAATCTTTTTCCTCCTTGGACAGGATCGAGCTTCAACCAGTCATCACCATGGATGAAGTTGTCATCCAGGAATGGCTTCATCTCGTCCTCACTCAGTTTACCATCCTGGTATAGCTGGCCTGAGCCTTTGAGCTTGTAGCCAGAGAAGAGGAATCCGGAGTCGTTTGCCTTGCTGTGCTGAGATCAATGGTGGAGCTATGTGT
>NC_041383.1:544181110-544182921 GCF_002162155.2 Triticum dicoccoides
TTTTATTAGATAAATCCCTGAAGATTACCCCCGCAAAAAAAAGATTAAAGATAAATGTAGCCATCTGCCCCCCTCCCTCCCCCAAGGCATACGCGGCTAGCTCCGCCATTGGCTGAGATGCTGTGAAGGCGCCGTAGCTCTTTGCCACGGAGTCCAACATGCACTCCCGCAATTCAAGTAAAAACATGAAGGTCAAATTGCAGGTGGGGCCAGGGAAATAGTAAAAGGATGATACAATCTTCATTACTTGTACAAAGACTGTCCGCTCCCACAAATGAAACCGATTGTCGCGCAGATGTAGCACTGGTAAAGCAGATGTACCCCCTGGTTGTCGAAGAGTGTGTCCTAAAAGCTTAGAATGTTACACCTGTAGATAACGGTTTTCTCGGTGGTGAGCAGCAGAGCTACCGCATGCTTGTGTGTCTCTCCTGGCAACGGTGAAGGCATGGAATTCTGCACGGTTTCTCAGATGATAATGAGTCTGTATTTCAGGATTTGTAAATGGATGCCTAAGAAGAAATAAGAAGAAAAGTTTGATACCTCAAATGTAAAATTGACAACATAGAAAAACATTGCTTTTACAGTCATGGTCGTCGAGCCAAATGTGTCACCGGATATCCTGCAGTTTGAATCCAAGTGATGATGGTCGTTGACCTATCTGCACTAATGAGGGAGGCAAAAGGCTTCGTGGTGTCCAATGTAATTTTTCACTGCATTGCATCAATATCAGTGTCATCAATTAGACTAGCCACAGTGGGAGTAACTTTGGTAGTAATATCGAGTCCAACTCAGCAAATTTGCTTATGTGGCAATGAGTTAATGAGGAGAGACGTAGTACTCGTAACTTAGCTAGTTACTGTAACATCACATGTTCCAATACAATATGAGTCTATAACCTAATAAATGAAGTTTTGCATGTTACTACACTTATGTTACTATCCACTATGGAGGTAGTAACATAGTCTAGGGATATGTGTATGTTACTCTCCATTGTGGCTAGTCTTAGTATCACTTGAATCAACAACATATATGATAGGATGGGTGTTTGGAAATTAGCATCTCCAGTATGGCCTAGTAACACACACAAGAACGAGCATGCTCACTAGTACATCTTAGATTTACAATTTATATAATGGTAGAATTTGCAAGTGGTTCATGACAGAAATTTCACATTCTGCTAGTAAAGAGATGCAGGGTAGATACCAGAATGATTAGCTCAAACCGAACAACATACTCACTAGTACATCTCAGATTTACAGTTTTATATACTGAAAGTGGCCTGAATTAAGCTTTAAGAGATTACAAGGTAGGTCTTTATCGAACAATCTCCCGAATAATGAAAACAAGAAAATGAAGCCATTACGAGACTAATACTCCTTAAACAGACTGAGTGGCACTGATAGTACACAATAAACTAACAATGACTCCAACAATCAAGATATGCATACTGAAATAGTTTCAACAAATACAATTACAGATCTTCTTGAGATTCCAGTAGCAAATGAGGTAAAATAACCAAATCAGGTCAACAAAGATTGATCAGATAAACTACAATAGAGTTACTAGAGTTATAAGCTTCAGATGTCAAAAACTACAGTAGTGGCAAGTACGTACTTTTAATTTTGTCTACCATGAACATCTCTTAAGAAGGTTTGGCTTATGGTTTGTGGTGAAGGGTGCAGATTCTAAAACACCCAACAACAATATGTACATGAATCTCATGCACAAAAATCTGAGTTGACACATTTTTGCAGAGTAGCGACAACATATCAACCAAGACCTGGTGTGGCATTGTACTAGATCCATAAACG
>NC_041383.1:544183234-544188672 GCF_002162155.2 Triticum dicoccoides
AGGGGAGAGAGATTCCACAAAAGAGGAGAGCAAGGGAGAGAGACGCGGGGGACGCGCAGCCCCGCGTGGTTCCTTTGATTTGTGAGAGAATTCCTTATTTAACATTGTGTTAAATATTTTTGCTCTATTTGACATCGAAAAACAATCTCTTCCCTTCGTGACATTGAGTCCAAATTTTATGCCTTTTGTAACACTTCCATCCATTTTAAGCGTTAACGGTGTTAAATAACACATGAAAAGACTCTTTTACCCTTGGTGTGGTAGCCATAATTTTTTTAACAAGTGTTACTGATGAAAGAATACTTGTCCCGTCGGCTTGGTTTGTTCTATGCGGGTACGTAACTGAGTAGCTGCATGCAGATCTCTGGCTGCATGTGTTTATGTGGCCGGTTTGGTTGCTCGGTGCGTAGCCAAGTTCCAATTTTTTTGATCAAGTGCTTATGCTAGCTCTTGTGTACAAGCGTGTACAAGCTCTCTGTCCAGGATGCACGTAACGCGGGCTTGGGTCGCCGCACTGGCGACGCAAATATGAGAGTATGGAGCGCGACCGCGAGGCGACCTGTGCAGCCAAACCGGCCGGCTGGATGGATAGATCAAGATGGAACTGAGAATCAACTGGTTAGTACGTTTTTGCATGCATGCACATGAGTTGTTAATTGCGGTCGTGCGTGCGCGGGGTGTGTGGCCGTTGAGCCAATGCTATCAAATGTTTGGCGTGGTCGTGCTTAGTAGCAGGCGAGGATGGGATTGCATATATCAGGGAGCGGGTGACTTGTACCAGATGCGCTGCTCATATTACACCAAGGGTAAAAATGTCTTATTATGTGCCACTTAACAACATTAGATGGAAAAACAGACGAAAGTGTCATAAAGTGCATAAATTTCAGAGTCGATGTTATATAGGGAAAAAAATCGGTGTCAAATAAAGAAACGAAATTTAAGATAGTGTTAAATAAGGAATTCTTTCCTGATTAGGAGGAGAGAGCCAGGGGGGAGAGAGATGATGGATTTTGGTTCAACGACCTATGGCCTATGGGTGCGGGTTGTGGAACGGACCTCTCAGAGCATCTACAGCCGCCGACAGCAAATCTGACCCCTCAAGCTCCTACAGACACGTCCACTGGCACTGACCAGTCACGTCTCAAAGTTTCTTCTCCACATCCGTGTACCTCATATCCGGCATCCTATATCCATACTACGCATGCAACGTGATGAACTATTTTAGGTGATCAAACAACGGGCAAAGAAACCGACATCAAACGGACAACAAAATGCACATAAACCCACTTTACATCATCCAAATGATCACCACAGTTCATCGCTAGACAAGTTCAACAACTAAAAATGATAATAAAAAAATAAGGAGCTTCTACCACTTTCTCGCCGGGCCTTTGCCCTTCCGGTCGTCGGTGCAGCTGTAGGCGTCCGCGGCTGGTGGAGGATCCTGGCCGTCGTTTGAGGAGGTGGAGCTATCGTCGTCACCATCATCGGAGCTCTGGCCTCTGTGCTGCGTCGGCACGGTAGCTGCAGTGGCGCTGCAGATCCAGAGCTACCCCTGGTGTCCACCTTGGACCGCTTCAAGGCAATGCGGAGGGCCATCTCCTCGTTGGAGTCAAGGTCGGAGCCGGAGTAGTTGTCAGCGCTCGACATTGTGGATCGGAATCAGGGAGGGAAGACGATAGGACAGAGCGAGAGACACGAGCGGAGTGAGCTAGGGTTCAAAAATATTGTGCCAACTGCCATGGATAATGCCGCCATCCCAAAAGAGGTGCCTAGAAGTTTCCTCAATGCACTCATGGCAAAACACACAATCATAATAGTCCAGATGAAATAGTTTTCTTTTTAGCAAATTCCTCGTATTAACTCTATCATGGAGTAGAAGCTAGAAACACAACATGCCTCAATCTGCAAGCACTCTTCCCAGGGGCGGATCCAGAATGAAAACTGAGTGGGGGCAAAGATGTGTAGTGAACTTTGTTTTACAGAAAGATGTCTACAAACTAATGGTTTGATTATTTTAAAAAGTAACCACACAAGCATATAAGTAACCACACAAGCATATATAGTGATTAAAAATAATAAGCAAAACCATACATTTCCTTACAATATAATTTCTTCACACACATAATTACGACAAGTTTGTTGCAAAGTCAAAGTAAACTAACCATTTCAGACACAATGACTTGAAAAATAGCAATATGTTGTTCCTAATCTTCTTGAACAAAATTTCTAGCCTTCAATCCGTAAGAGAAAAGGTACATGTTCAAAACAAGGGAGAATTCACCCGCAAAAAGGTAGAATTTAAACATTAATAAATAAATACATTTAAGCCCATTACCTCCTCTCCATTTCATCGCACAACAATTTTTTCCATGGAAGCTTTAACTATCCGTTCATTAGGGATGGTATCCAAGATTTCACTTCTTCAAAGCAAATGAGGCTATGACTCAGAAAAAAAAATCATTACACACATCTTCTTACGTAAAGTATTCTTCCGGAACTTCAGAGCGAGAAGAATCTCAACGGATGGAGGAGGTTTTTCCAATCATTCTAGGTTTAAATTTGGATGCATGAGGCTCATAAGTTCCCCATGCAAAGTACTATCTCCTAATTTCTTATGATGATTGCGATTGAAATCTATATATTCTCTTACTTTTAGATGGATTCTGAGGAAGCTAAGAAAAACCTTCATTAGCTCCCTTGTCAATCACAAAGTTGAGGCATTAAATAAAATATCATACATGAAGGCGGATAGTCCATATAGTTTATTCCACTCTCACATAACTTATTTTGTAAAAATATATTCCGTGATGCTAGAATCAATCAACCTGATTATCAATTGGTATGCTGTACAGAGTAGATATCCTAAATAAAACTCATTCAATTTCTAACATGGAAGTCGAAAAGGAACAACAACTTAGAAATTTGAACTGAATCTAGAAAAGATGAACATGCCCTACGACTTACCTCGATTGCGCAGAAACAGCATGCCAGATAAAAATTGCAAGGGCCATAGATCGGCAAGCCGGCCCGCCGGCCGGCCTGCCTGCACAACGCAGATCGAAGGCGATTGCCGGAGAAGGGAAATGAGCTTGCAAGGGCGTGTTGCGTTTTGTTTGGGCGGTAGGCGACGAGTTTCATTTAGGGATCAGGTCTTAGCTCATGTGATTCACGAGTGTTGAAAGAAACTGTCAAAGACGAAGCTTCGTGCAAAGTAATACGCTCGTGTATGCAAGCGTGATGGTTTGATGGATGTTCATATGTGATAAGGTCATTGCCTAGGTGGGCTGGTTGTCTCTCAGAGTATGGGCTTTTGAAAGAGAACCAGAAAAAACAAATAAGTGGGGGCAAAGACAGCGGGCTGAGAGGGGGCAAAGCTCTAGAGTAGAGGCCCAGCATAAGAGGGCCAAAAATTTGAGTGGGGGCATTTGCCCCCACAACCCTGTACCTGTGTTTGCCCCTGACTCTTCCATAGCCATTTGAAAATTGGTGTTCCTCCTATTGTGAACAGAGATGGTGGTACATTATGATTGAAGGGGAATTGCTCTTTGAACCCTTGCATGTCCATCTATCATGCACTTGAGAATTACTTTGATTCTGAAGAATACTCTGCACCTGAGTGAATTGATTGTAGGATTGTGTGGAAGAGTTGGGTTGGGTCTTCAGTCTGATTCTAGATATCCACATATTGAATATTCGTCTTTGCATAGGAATGCTTCTTTGGGTGCTTGTGTTTGAGTGGTTGATCTAACCAAAAGCCATGTCAGAGGAGGATTGCAAAGAGAGCCTTAGCTCAGTGGTTTTTTTCTTAACGAGAACGACAGTGGGAGAGGCTCCCACTGACTTTGTATTTACTCACCAACAGATGTTACATCATTACATGTAGGGGGTTTTGCAGGGCCCCCCTCGGCCCCTCTAAGCATGTATAACACTAATGTCTACAAGTTCTGTATATAAGAGTCTAAGAAGGGACGGAGCTCTTCTTTACAATTATGAACAAGGAGGTCCAACAGGTGCTTGAATCTATCAAGCCATGCGATGGAGTGTGGCACTCCTCCGAAGAATTCATTGTTTCTCTCCTTCCAGATGCTCCACGCGGCCAGCAAGAAAATGTCCATGAACAGTGGTTGCCTCCATTGGGTTTTACCATGGTGCAACCCAGATATCCTATTGCCAACATTCGACCAACTCAGTCCCACTCTGTTCCAGCAGCGTTGGCTAAAGGGGCACGAGAAGAAGAGATGCTCAATTGTTTCCTCAGGAGGGTTTTGGCAAAGCATGCATGCATAGTTGTTGTCCAAAACAGCATAATGTCTACGTTTCAACATGTTTCTCGTGTTTAGGCGGTTCACCAGCAACAGGCAGCCAAACATTTTGAATTTGATGGGGCTCTTGGCCTTCCATAGCCACAGAAAGGCATCGTCGGCGATCGTTTCCCTGAAACAATGATTGTAGTAGTTCTTGGCTGAGAACTTTCCTCCGAGGGCACAAACCCAAGAATCAATAGAACCCCTCTCTGGTACGACATGCATCGAGCCTTGTTGAATCTCTCTAACTTCCTCTCTCGCTTGGGTAGAGAGGGGTAGATGGAAAAGCATAGATGGGTCCATCGCTTCCAAAGCAGTGCAAATGGACTCATCCTCATTTGTGGAGAAGGAGAAGGCTCTGGGATAGATCTCGGAGAGTGGTGCTTCCTGGTCATGCTCAAACCACACATCTTTCCAGAACAGGGTTGTCGTACCATCACCAACTGTAACTTTTGAGATCCCACGAAACACATTGCTGAGTTGCATGATGTCACGCCACCAGAAAGATCTGATCGGATCAAGTGCATGTGGTACCATACCCATGTAGTAATTGTCCCAGATCAAAGTCACCCATGGGACATCCTGATGATTGTAGAATTTATAAAGATGTTTGAGGAGGGGGGCCACGTTTTGAGTTTTGATGTCAATCACCCCAAGACCACCTTTGCACTTTGGCCTACATACCAGCTCCCAAGAAGCTAGAGAGTTATTTTTGACCCCTGTCTCTGTGTTTTTGGCCCATAAACAGTATATGCAGCTTGTCAATGTGATCGATCACCTTGGGGTGTAGTTTAGGTGTGCACATAGCATAGATCAACATGGAGGTGATGGTGGAGTTTACTAGAGTGAGTTTGGTGCCGACCGAGAGCAAGGACAAGGCCGTGGACAATTTCCTCTCAACCACACACACCATCGGCATGAGCTCAAGCAGTGTTTGCTTTGTCGTTCCCATGGGAAGGCCCAGGTATGTAAATGGGAGCGATCCGACAGTGCAACCAAAGATTTGGGCCAAGACAGAAGCTTGCTGCAAGTCAAGATTGATGGGAATCAACGTTGACTTATGGAAGTTTATTTTCAGACCAACTGAGTCAGCATAATCAACCAGGATGGATTTCATGCGAGTGGCTGGGC
>NC_041383.1:544188939-544208643 GCF_002162155.2 Triticum dicoccoides
GGGGGGTGAATAGACTCTAAGTAAGAAAAGTTGCAGTTTTTAATCTTTTTGAATTGAAGTGGAGTTTTGGCACAAGTTTTAACATTCACAATACATACCAAGCAAGCATGCAAAGAGTATATGAGCAGCGGAAAGTAAAGCATGCAACTTGCAAGAAAGTAAAGGGATGGTTGGAGTGTGCAAACGCAATTGGAGACACGGATGTTTTTGTCATGCTTCCGATAGGTGGTGCTATCGTACATCCACGTTAATGGAGACTTCAACCCACGAAGGGTAACGGCTACGCGAGTCCACGGAGGGATCCACCCACAAAGGGTCCATGAAGAAGCAACCTTGTCTATCCCACCATGGCCGTTGCCAGGACTTGCCTCACTAGGGTAGATCTTCACGAATTAGGTGATCTCCTTGCCTTTAGAAACTCCTTGGTTCAACTCCACAATCTTGACAGAGGCTCCCAAGTGATACCTAGCCAATCTAGGAGACACCACTCTCCAAGAAGTAACAAATGGTGTGTTGATGATGAACTCCTTGCTCTTGTGCTTCAAATAATAGTCTCCCCAACACTCAACTCTCTCTCACAGGATTTGGATTTGGTGGAAAGAAGATTTGAGTGGAAAGCAACTTGAGGAAGGCTAGAGATCAAGATTTATGTGGTAGGAATGGTATATCTTGATCTCAACACAACTATAGGTGGTTCTCTCTCAGAAAATGTATGTTGGAAGTGTAGGCATGTTCTGATGGCTCTCTCCACGAATGAAGAGTGGGTGGAGGGGTATATATAGCCTCCACAGAAAATCTAACCATTACACAACTTACCAAACTCGGTGGGACCGAATCATGAAACTCGGTCAGACCGATTTAGTTCATAATGTGACCGTTAGGCATTTCAGTGGGACCGACATGTCAACTCGGTGGGACCAATATCATTAGGGTTAGGGCATAACTAATCTCGGTGAGACCGATTACACAAACTCGGTGGGACCGATTTTGGTAATGAGCTAACCAGAGAGTTGGTCAGGCAAACTCGGTGGGACCGATTCGCTCATCTTGGTTGGACCGAAACGTCACGAAAGGGAAATAGAGAGTTTGCATTGCAATCTCGGTGGGACCGATTGCATACTTCGGTGGGACCGAAGTTATTGCAATGGGCAACAGAGAGTTTGCAATCCCATCTCGGTGAGACCGAGATCCCTATCAGTGAGACCGATTTGATTAGGGTTTCTGGCAGTGGCTATGTCAAGAGAACTCGGTGGCGCCGGGTAGAAAGTTTTGGTAGGGCCGATTTTGACTTTTGGTTTGGGACATATGTGGATATGAGAAAGTAGTTGAGGTTTTTTTGGAGCATATCACTAAGCACTTTGAGCAAGAAACTCATTAAGCAACACCTCATCCCCTCTTGATAGTATTGGCTTTTCCTATGGACTCAATGTGATCTTGGATCACTAAAAGTAAAATGTAGAGTCTTGTGCTTTGAGCTTGAGCCAATCCTTTTGTCCTTAGCATTTTGAAGGGGTTCCACATCCTCTAGTCCATGCCACTCCATTATTGAACTTATCTGAAACATACTAGGTAAGAGTATTAGTCCAACAAGAGATATGTTGACATTAATTACCAAAATCACCTAGGGAGCACTCGTGCTTTCAATCTCCCCCTTTTTGGCAATTGATGACACCATACATCAAAGCTTTAGATAAAGATATAGAGAATAACAAGTAAAGCTTTGGAAAGACATGTAACATGCATAGGCTCCCCCTACATGTATGCAATCATGTAAATATGGAATATAGGAGCATGTGAATGCATAAGCATGACAGAGTAAGCAATGTGTTACATGTATCTTGGCTATATGCATTAGAGAAAATGATGTGAATATTGGAAAAGTACCTCCATGCTCATGAGTCCTTCTTGCAAATAGTATGTACATCAGCAAGAGATCCTCATACACATGACTGTGATGCATATACTTACCTTGTGGTCTTGAGTTGGCTTAGGAAGGAATGTACCTGCATAAACATGGGTAGATAACACAGATACACCTACTAGCCAGAGCAAACAAAAGAAACCACAAGATTTCCAAGACTGAGATGACATGTAGAGAGTGAGTACTGAGTACCCCATTTGATATAGACATGTCCCCAAAGGTAAAGATGTGCAATGAATTCAAGGATTTCCTTCCCTTAGATGTCTTGCCCCCCCTAAATCTAACATGGGATACTGAGAGAAGATAGGGAACAGAAAATCAGTGCAAAGAAAAGAAATAGAGCTAATGCAAACAACCAAATATGAACATGTCTTTCCCCTCTTAAAGACATGTGACTTCTCTCCTCTTGAACACCAAGCATCTAGGGTCCTTGATGATTACTCTCTCTCCCCCTGAGTATTCTATCCCCCTATAGATATGATTAAGCTTTGATGTGATCTCTCTCTCCCCCTTTGACATTAATTTCCAAGAAGGGTTCTTCTGGATTTTTGTTACAAATGGGTTTGGTCCTTGAGTCACAAAACAAAGCAGCAAGGCGAATGTGATGCTGGTAGAGGACAAGAATCATTCAGAGGAGCTGGATCAAAAGAATGTAGGATCAAGTGGCAAGATGTCTTTCCTGTAGTAACATCGGTGGCACCGAGTTGTGTGCTTCGGTTGCACCGAAAGGTTTCAGTTGGACCAAAAATGACAGACCGGTGTGACCGAGTTCATCACAGAGAAAACACTTGTCACCTCATCTCACTAGACAAGTAAGATCTCACAAGGATTTGCAAGGAATTAACTGAAGAATTTGCAAAGAATTGGATGCAGGGAAAGCAAAAAAAAGAAACAGAAAAGAAATCTAGATGGAGTTTTTTTAAAAGGGGAAACAAATATGCATGAGACAAATGCAAGAGCGCAGAAAAGAACACAAAAGAACTTCATCTAGAATTGGTTGGCGACAAAGTCACCTATGTTAGAGTATATTGACTTAGGAGTCAAGTGAGATCACTTGATCATAGGTTATACTCATCGTTTAAGCTCAAAATGGGGTTGCCATTTTTCGTTTAAGCATTTTGATGTATTCACATCTTGTTGAGTTACTTTGACTCATGACTTGGAGTAAAGCTTCTCTAAGATGGAATAACATACCTTGGGTGGTGGTGTTGATCGTGATCATGTAGTTGAACTTGTGTGGGTTGCTCAAGGTTGATGTAGCTCATCAAGAGTTGGGAGCTCCAGTTGAAATTTGAGTTCATCTACCTACATGTGTTATTCTTGCAAGGAAGAGCACTTGTGTATCGAAAATGACAATCATAAAACTCAATATAGAATTTGTCAAATGATATGTTTGAAGGGTTCATCTACCACCATTGTATAGAGACTTGGTGATGTAGAGATTTGCTCAAGATGTGAGTGGGTTGCAATCTCATAGATTTAGATTCATCCAAGTACCTACAAGGGTTAGATGACATGCAAGGGTGCAAATATATCCAAGACATATAAGTAGCATCATGAAGGAAATATCAAGGATCACTCAAAGGCTCATGCATTGCATGTATCCAAATAGAGTTCCTACTCCAAGTTTGAAGCATCAACGATGTTCAATTCACCTCTCAAACGGCAAAAGACTTTCTCATCAAGCAGTTTAGTGAATATATCCACTAATTGCTTATCAGTGTGAACATGCTTAAGATTAATGTCCCCTTTGGCAACGTGATCTCGAATGAAATGATGACAAACTTCAAAATGCTTAGTTCGAGAATGTTGCATGGGATTGTGAGCAATCTTGATAGCACTTTCATTGTCACAAAGCAATGGAACATGTTTCACATATATCCCATAATCCTTAAGAGTTTGGGTCATCCAAATTAACTGAGCACAACATGAACCAGCAGCAATGTATTTCGCTTCGGCGGTGGATAAGGATACCGAGTTTTGTTTCTTGGAGGAGCAAGACACAAGAGTTCTACCAAGAAATTGACAAGTAATCAAAGTGGACATTCTATCAACCTTGTCTCCGGCATAGTCCGAATCGGAGTAACCAACAAGATTGACAGAGGACCTCTTAGGATACAAAATGCCAAAATTTGGTGTGTGTATTAAGTATATCACTATCCTTTTCACAGCCTTAAGATGACATTCTTTAGGGGCTGCTTGATATCATGCACACATGCACATACTTAGCATAATATCGGGATGAGAGGCACATAGATATAACAGTGAACCGATCATGGAGCGGTAAACCTTTTGATCAACCGGTTCACCATCTTTGGTCAAATCAAGATGTCCACTAGTAGGCATGGGTGTAGTCATACCTTTGCATTCTTTCATATTGAACTTCTTGAATAAGTCCTTGGTGTACTTTGTTTGAGAGACAAAGGTGCCTTCCTTAGTTTGCTTGATTTGCAAACCAAGAAAGAACTTGAGTTCACTCATCATAGACATCTCAAACTTCTCTGACATTAGCTTTCCAAACTTCTCACTAAAGTGAGGGTTAGTTGAACCAAATATAATATCATCAACATAGATTTGGCACACAAATAGTTCTCCATTAACCCTTTTAGTAAAAAGAGTAGAATCAATCTTTCCAATTTCAAAGCCTTTTTCAATAAGGAACTTGGTCAAGCATTTATACCATGCTCTAGGAGCTTGTTTAAGTCCATAAAGAGCTTTGTGAAGTTTGTAAACATGATCAGGTTTCTTAGGATTGACAAAGCCGGGAGGTTGCTTAACATAAACTTCCTCCTCTATTTCACCATTTAGAAAAGCACTTTTAATGTCCATTTGGTACAAGGTGATATCATGGTGATTAGCATAGGCAAGTAAGATGCGAATGGACTCAAGTCTAGCAACGGGGGGCATATGTCTCACCATAGTCCATACCTTCGACTTGAGTGTAGCCTTGGGCGACGGGACATGCTTTGTTGCGAACTACTTGTCCATATTCATCTTGCTTGTTGCGAAACACCCATTTGGTACCAATAATGTTGTGGTTGTTGTCGGGATTCTCAACCGATGTCCAAACTTGATTTCTCTCAAAATTGTGTAGCTCTTCATGCATGGCATTTATCCAATCTGGATCTTCCGATGCTTCTTCAACCTTCATAGGTTAAATGCTAGAGATGAATGAATAATGTTCACAAAAGTTAGCCAAAAGAGTTTTAGAGCGAGTGATTCTCCCGGTTTGGATATCATTGTAGATTTGCTCGATGGGATGGTCTCTGGCAACTCTTGCTCGAACTCGTGAAAGCTTTTGCTTGGATTTTTGTGGAACATCTTCTTCATCTTGTTCTTCTCCTTGGCATTCTTCATTTTTGACATTGTCGTTCTCTTATCATGGTGGAGAAGGAGGTTGTTGATGTTCATCTTGGTGTACTTCCTCGTTTTCTTTGTCTTGCTGTGTCCCACTTGTGGATGCTTCCGTATCAATGATACATCTCCAATGTATCTATAATTTATGAAGCATTCATGCTATTTTATTATCTGTTTTGGATGATTACGGGCTTTATTATACACTTTTATATTATTTTTGGGACTAACCTACTAATCGGAGGCCCAACCCATATTGCTGTTTTCTGGTCTATTTCAGTATTTCGAAGAAAAGGAATATCAAACGGAGTCCAAATGGAATGAAACCTTCGGGAGCGTGATTTTTGGGAAGAATATGATCCGGGAGACTTGGAGTTCACGTCAGAAGAGTCTCGAGGAGGCCATGACATAGGAGGGAGCACCCCCCTACTAGGCGCGCCCCCTGTCTCCTGGGCCCCTCGAGCACCCCCCTGACCGACTTCTTTCACCTATATAATCCCATATACCCTAAAAACATCAAGGGAGAAGATAGATCGGGAGTTCCGCCACCGCAAGCCTCTGTAGCCACCAAAAACCTCTCGGGAGCCTGTTTCGGCACCCTGCCGGAGGGGGGATCCCTAACCGGTGGCCATCTTCATCATCCCGGCGCTCTCCATGATGAGGAGGGAGTAGTTCACCCTCGGGGCTAAGGGTATGTACCAGTAGCTATGTGTTTGATCTCTCTCTCTCGTGTTCTCTCTCGTGTTCTCTCTATGGCACGATCTTGATGTATCGCGAGCTTTGCTATTATAGTTGGATCTTATGATGTTTCTACCCCTCTACTCTCTTGTAATGGATTGAGTTTTCCCTTTGAAGTTATCTTGTCAGATTGAGTCTTTAATGATTTGAGAACACTTGATGTATGTCTTGCCGTGCTTGTCTGTGGTGACAATGGGATATTTACGTGATCCACTTGATGTATGTTTTGGTGATCAACTTGCGGGTTCCGCCCATGAACCTATGCATAGGGGTTGGCACACGTTTTCGTCTTGACTCTCCGGTAGAAACTTTGGGGCACTCTTTGAAGTACTTTGTGTTGGTTGAATAGATGAATCTGAGATTGTGTGATGCATATCGTATAATCATGCCCACGGATACTTGAGGTGACAATGGAGTATCTAGGTGACATTAGGGTTTTGGTTGATTTGTGTCTTAAGGTGTTATTCTAGTATGAACTCTGTGATAGATTGAATGGAAAGAATAGCTTCATGTTATTTTACTACGGACTCTTGAATAGATAGAACAGAAAGGATAACTTTGAGGTGGTTTCGTACCCTACCATAATCTCTTTGTTTGTTCTCCGCTATTAGTGTCTTTGGAGTGACTCTTTGTTGCATTTTGAGGGATAGTTATGTGATCCAATTATGTTATTATTGTTGAGAGAACTTGCACTAGTGAAAGTATGAACCTTAGGCCTTGTTTCCTACCATTGCAATACCGTTTACGCTCACTTTTATCGCTTTCTACCTTGCTATTTTTATAATTTCAGATTACAAATACATTTATCTACTATCCATATTGCACTTGTATCGCCATCTCTTCGCCGAACTAGTGCACCTATACAATTTACCATTGTATTGGGTGTGTTGGGGACACAAGAGACTCTTTGTTATTTGGTTGCAGGGTTGTTTGAGAGAGACCATCTTCATCCTATGCCTCCCACGGATTGATAAACCTTAGGTCATCCACTTGAGGGAAATTTGCTACTGTCCTACAAACCTCTGCACTTGGAGGCCCAACAACGTCTACAAGAAGAAGGTTGTGTAGTAGACATCAATCTCTTTTCTGGCGCCGTTGCCGGGGAGGTGAGTGCTTGAAGGTATATCTTTAGATCTTGCAATCAGATCTTTTTGTTTCTTGTTTTATCACTAGTCTAGTTTATAAAATAAAACTATGAAAAACGGAGTTAAGTTTGTCTCATACGCTTCATCTTTTTAATATCTTTCGTGAAAATGATGGTAAGGAAAATTGTGCTCAAGTGATAGAAGAAGAAATCTATAAAATGTTTTGCACTAAATTTTTGAATGATGAGCATGATTTCAATGCTTTTAGTATGAACTCCTTGAATATCCATAGTACTAATGATGATTGCACTAGTTATGATGAAAATGTCTCCTATAAGCATGTCGATTTTTGTGGAGAGCATTGGGTTTGCATAGATACACCAAATAGAGAAGATAGATATTGCAAGAGGCACAAGCATGTAGAAACTAAATTGTTGCAAGAAAGGCTAAGGGAGAGTGTTGAAAAATTATATTTCCTTGGCCGTACTTGTGAACTTTGCAATCAAAGTGGTCATTTACATCTCCGATGCAAGTTGTTTCATGATCGAATCGTGTCCAAAAATTGTGATGATTTGATTTCCCTTGCACATTATAATGAACTTAGTTTGCTTATGTGTTATGAAGAAATGAATCGTTTAACTAAGCACCTTCCAGAATTTGCCCGTTATAAACTTCTTGATTTTGATCTAGAGACGATTTATATGTTTTGTGCGGTGAATTGCATTGAAAATCCTTATATTGCCAATTACAAAAAGAAAAGAAAGCAAATAGAAGATGAAGATAATACTAATGAAAGGGAAGAGACTTCCCATTATCCTCCTATTATTTCTTATGATGAATCAGGTATCGAGGAGGAGCCTTCTAGTCAACCAATCTCATCAATAAGGAGCTCAAAGAAGAGGGTTGAACCCACACATAATGTGAAGAAGAAAAGGAAGAGAAGGAGCAGCAAAGTTAAAAAGTTATCCCTCCCAAATGATGTTGCTCCTACTACTCATTGTGATGATGATAATTGCTATACTATTGGTGCTATCCATACTATTAATGATGAGAGTGATTATGCTTATGATATGAAAAGGCCCAAGCTTGGGGAAGCTATGTGATGAGTATTAAATATTTGCTGAAATTAATGTTTGTCCCAAGCTTGGGGATGCTATGTTTAATGAAGATGGTATTTTTAGCCTCCCAAGTTTTGATATGCAAAATTGTTATGATGATAGCATGCCTTGTACCTATGATGATTATATTGATGAAAGTGGGTTTGGAAGAGTGTCAACTTTAGGAAGTAGTGATCCCACTATTTTGGAGGATGTTGAATCTTATAATATTTATGAAAGTGGATTTGGAAGAGTGTCAACTTTATTTAGTGATGATTCCACTATCTTGGAAGAGGTTTCAATTGATTATGATGAGAACAAAGTTGCTACTGATGATGATTATTGTGATGAAACTTATGCTATAAAAAGTAGTGATGATTATATTTATAAAACTTGTCATGATTATGATTGCCTTTTTTCTGAACATTACTCTTTTAATGTGGAAACAATTTATAGTATTCAAGTCTCTTGATGATACTCCCACCATTCTGAATGAGAAGAAATTTGCTTATGTGGAGATTAGTAAATTTCTATGCTAGTAGATCATGAAAAGAATGATTTAGGTGCTGGTTGTATTGTTGAATTCATTCATGATGCTACTGAAAATTATTATGAGGGAGGAACATATGCTTGTAGGAATTGCAATAGCATCAAGTTTCCGCTCTATGTGTTGAAAATTTTGAAGCTATGCTTGTTTTACCTTCCTATGCTAGTTGATTATTGTTCCCATAAGTTGTTTGCTCACAAAATACTTATGCATGGGAAGTGTGTTAGACTTAAATGTGCTAGTCATATTCTTCATGATGCTCTCTTTACGTTTCAATTCTTATCTTTTATGTGAGCATCATTGAAATCATCATGCCTAGCTAGGGGCGTTAAACGATAGCGCTTGTTGGGAGGCAACCCAATTTATTTTTGTTCCTTCCTTTTTGTTCCTGTTTAGTAATAAATAATTCATATAGACTCTGGTTAGATGTGGTTTCATGTTTTAATTAGTGTTTGTGCCAAGTAGAACCTTTGGGAAGACTTGGGTGAAGTCTTTATGATCTTGCTGTAAAAAACAGAAACTTTAGCACTCACGAGAATAGCTTCCATTTTTTTACTGGAGAGTGATTTTAGGTTGATTCGTTTTGAAGATGATTAATAGAAAAATTCCTCAGGTCCACCAATTTATTTCAGAATTTTTGGAGTTCCATAAGTATACGTTTGATACAGATTAGTACAGACTGTTCTGTTTTTGACAGATTCTGTTTTCATTGTGTTGTTTGCTTATTTTGACGAATCTATGAGTAGTATCGGAGAGTATGAACCATAGAGAACTTGGAATACAGTAGGTTTAACACCAATATGAATAAATAATGAGTTCATTACAGTAACTTAAAGTGGTGGTTTGTTTTGTTTTACTAACGGAGCTTACGAGTTTTGTGTTAAGTTTTGTGTGGTTGAAGTTTTCAAGTTTTGGGTAAAGATACGATGGACTATGGAATAAGGAGTGGAAAGAGCCTAAGCTTGGGGATTCCCAAGGCACCCAAGGTAATATTCAATTACAACCAAGCAACTAAGCTTGGGGATGCCCCGGAAGGCATCGCCTCTTTCATCTTCGTTCATCGGTAACTTTACTTGGAGCTATATTTTTATTCGCCACACGATATGTGTTTTGCTTGGAGCGTCAATTTATTTTGTTAGTATTTGCTTGCTGTTATTTAGAATAATGTTTTGCATCTTTATTTTCAATAAAAATGTCAAGGATAGCCTTTTCCATGCTTATTTTGCTAGTATACATGTTGCTGTTTGAAAACAGAAAGTTTACCGCTGTTGCAAAAATTCCCTAGAAAATTCATAGAGTGATATAATGTTGAATCTTTTTGAGTAATGAGCTATGATAAATATTCTACATCTTAGTGTTTTTATTATAATTTTTGGAGTTAGGGAAGTATGATGAATCTTGCATTCTTTACAGACTATACTGTTTTGGCAGATTGCTGTTATGTTTGCATTGTTTGCATATGTTTGCTTGTTTAATGATTCTATTTGAGGATAGGAGTATTAAATATGAAGAGGAATTTAGTATTCAATGTTGAATAATAATTTTAGTGATTTGTTACAGTAGAAGATGATAAGGTTTTGCATTGATTTATACTAACCTATCTCACGAGTTCTTGTTGAGTTTGGTGTGGATGAAGCTTTCGAGATTTAGGAAACCAACATATAAAAGGAATTAAGGAGACACAAAATCTCAAGCTTGGGGATGCCCAAGGCACCCCAAGACAATATTTCAAGAAGTCTCGAGCATCTAAGCTTGGGGATGCCCCGGTAGGCATCCCACCTTTCTTCTTCAACAACTATCGGTCAGTATCGGTTGAACCTAAGTTTTTGCTTCTTCACATGAGTTGTGCTATCCTTGCAATGTCATTTTGTTTTGATTTGCTTGATGTTTAAATAAAATACCAAGATCTGAAATTCTTAAATGAGAGAGAGTCTTCACATAGCTACATAATTATTTAACTACTCATTGATCTTCACTTATATCTTTTTGGAATAGTTTGTCATTTACTCGTGTGCTTCACTTATATCCTATGAGTAAATGGTTGAATGAGTTGGATGTCATAAATATGAAATTATATATGTCTCATTTGCTTATCCCATGGGGAGTAATGACTTCACATCTAAAAGTAGAGGTTGTAAATTTATTGAAGGTTAGCAAGCATTGTATTGGTCATTTGAACAATTCATGAAAGAATATTGAAGGAAAAGAGATTTAACATATAAATATACTATCTTGGACATCTTTTATAATTGTGAGCACTCATTAAGTATGACATCCTAAAGAGTTGATGTTGGACAAGGAAGACAACGTAATGGGTTATGTTTTCTCACATCTCAGTTAAAGTATATTGTCATGGATCATTCAAACATGTTGAGCTTGCCTTTCCCCCTCATGCTAGCCAAAATTCCTTGCACCAAGTAGAGATACTACTTGTGCTTCCAAATATCCTTATACCCAGTTTTTGCCATGAGAGTCCACCATACCTACCTATGGATTGAGTAAGATCCTTCAAGTAAGTTGTCATCGGTGCAAGCAATAAAAATTGCTCTCTAAATATGCATGACTTATTAATGCAGAGAAAATAAGCTTTGTACGATCTTGTTATGGAAGCAATAAAAGCGACGGACTGCATAATAAAGGTCCATATACAAGGGGCAATATAAAGTGATGTTCTTTCGCATTAAGATTTTGTGTATCCAACCCTAAAAGCGCATGACAACCTCTGCTTCCCTCTGCGAAGGGCCTATCTTTTACTTTATGTCTTTTACTTATGCAAGAGTCAAGGTGATCTTCACCTTTCCCTTTTTCATTTTATCCTTTGGAAAGCACTTTGTGTTGGGGTGATCCTGATATATATATCCAATTGAATGTAAGTTAGCATGAACTATTATTGTTGACATCACCCAAAGGTGAATACGTTCGGAGGCAACACTAAAGCCCCTATCTTTCTCAGTGTCCGATTAAAACTCCATAACCACAAGCATTGCGTGAGTGTTAGCAATTGTAGAAGACTATATGATAGTTGAGTATGTGGAGTTTGCTAAATCAAAGCTCTGACGTAGACCCTTCCTAAAAATAAGATTAATTGTAATTGTTTGATGACTGAGAATGAAGTTTGCTAGTTTTCAAGAAAGTTTATGGTCTATGCTTTAACATGTGAATAGCTTGTTACTTGATCATGAAAAGTTTTATGAGATGAACCACTGTTATGACATATAAACATGCTAGAAAAGGTGATTGAAATTATCATTGATCAAACTTGTGCACCTTCTAGCATTCACACTTCATAAATTCTTTCTTTTATCATTTACCTACTCGAGGACGAGTAGGAATTAAGCTTGGGGATGCTGATACGTCTCCAATGTATCTATAATTTATGAAGCATTCATGCTATTTTATTATCTGTTTTGGATGATCACGGGCTTTATTATACACTTTTATATTATTTTTGGGACTAACCTACTAACCGGAGGCCCAGCCCATATTGATGTTTTCTGGCCTATTTCAGTATTCCGAAGAAAAGGAATATCAAACGGAGTCCAAACGGAATGAAACCTTCGGGAGCGTGATCTTTGGGAAGAATATGATCCGGGAGACTTGGAGTTCACGTCAGAAGAGCCTCGAGGAGGCCAGGAGATAGGAGGGCGCGCCCCCTGTCTCCTGGGCCCCTCGAGCACCCTCTGACCGACTTCTTTCACCTATATAATCCCATATACCCTAAAAACATCGAGGGAGAAGATAGATCGGGAGTTCCGCCGCCGCAAGCCTCTGTAGCCACCAAAAACCTCTTGGTAGCCCGTTCCGGCACCCCACCGGAGGGGGGGATCCCTCACCGGTGGCCATCTTCATCATCTTGGCGCTCTCCATGACGAGGAGGGAGTAGTTCACCCTTGGGGCTGAGGGTATGTACCAGTAGCTATGTGTTTGATCTCTCTCTCTCTCTCTTCTCTCTTTCTCTCTCTCTCGTGTTCTCTCTCGTGTTCTCTCTATGGCACGATCTTGATGTATCGCGAGCTTTGCTATTATAGTTGGATCTTATGATGTTTCTCCCCCTCTACTCTCTTGTAATGGATTGAGTTTTCCCTTTGAAGTTATCTTGTCGGATTGAGTCTTTAATGATTTGAGAACACTTGATGTATGTCTTGCCGTGCTTATCTATGGTGACAATGGGACATTCACGTGATCCACTTGATGTATGTTTTGGTGATCAACTTGCGGGTTCCGCCCATGAACCTATGCATAGGGGTTGGCACACGTTTTCGTCTTGACTCTCCGATATAAACTTTGGGGCACTCTTTGAAGTACTTTGTGTTGGTTGAATAGATGAATCTGAGATTGTGTGATGCATATCGTATAATCATGCCCACGGATACTTGAGGTGACAATGGAGTATCTAGGTGACATTAGGGTTTTGGTTGATTTGTGTCTTAAGGTGTTATTCTAGTATGAACTCTGTGATAGATTGAACGGAAAGAATAGCTTCATGTTATTTTACTATGGACTCTTGAATAGATAGAACAGAAAGGATAACTTTGAGGTGGTTTCGTCTACCATAATCTCTTCGTTTGTTCTCCGCTATTAGTGTCTTTGGAGTGACTCTTTGTTGCATGTTGAGGGATAGCTATGTGATCAAATTATGTTATTATTCTTGAGAGAACTTGCACTAGTGAAAGTATGAACCTTAGGCATTGTTTCCTACCATTGCAATACCGTTTAGGCTCACGTTTATCGCTTTCTACCTTGCTGTTTTTATAATTTAAGATTACAAATACCTTTATATACTATCCATATTGCACTTGTATCACCATCTCTTCGCCGAACTAGTGCACCTATACAATTTACCATTGTATTGGGTGTGTTGGGGACACAAGAGACTTTGTTATTTGGTTGCAGGGTTGTTTGAGAGAGACCATCTGTTGGAAATATGCCCTAGAGGCAATAATAAAATGGTTATTATTATATTTCTTTGTTCTTGATAATTGTCTGTTATTCATGCTATAATTGTATTATCCGGAAATCGTAATACACGTGTGAATACATAGACCACAACATGTCCCTAGTGAGCCTCTAGTTGACTAGCTCATTGATCAACAGATAGTCATGGTTTCCTGACTATGGACATTGGATGTCATTGATAACGGGATCACATCATTAGGAGAATGATGTGATGGACAAGACCCAATCCTAAGCATAGCTCAAAGATCGTGTAGTTCGTTTAGCTAGAGCTTTTCCAAATGTCAAGTATCATTTCCTTAGACCATGAGATTGTGCAACTCCCGGATACCGTAGGAGTGCTTTGGGTGTGCCAAACGTCACAACGTAACTAGGTGACTATAAAGGTGCACTACAGGTATTTCCAAAAGTGTCTGTTGGGTTGGCACAAATCAAGACTGGGGTTTGTCACTCCGTATGATGGAGAGGTATCTCTGGGCCCACTCGGTAATGCATCATCATAATGAGCTCAATGTGACCAAGTGTCTGGTCATGGGATCATGCATTACGGTACGAGTAAAGTGACTTGCCGGTAACGAGATTAAACGAGGTATTGGGATACCGACGATCGAGTCTCGGGCAAGCAACCTACCGATTGACAAAGGGAATTGTATACAGGGTTGATTGAATCCTCGACATCGTGGTTCATCCGAAGAGATCATCGAGGAGCATGTGGGAGCCAACAAGGGTATCCAGATCCCGATGTTGGTTATTGACAGGAGAGGCGTCTCGGTCATGTCTGCATGTCTCCCGAACCCGTAGGGTCTACACACTTAAGGTTCGATGACGCTAGGGTTGTAGAGATATGAGTATGCAGTAAACCGAAAGTTGTTCGGAGTCACGGATGATATCCCGGACGTCATGAGGAGTTCCGGAATGGTCCGGAGGTAAAGAATTATATATAGGAAGTGAAGTTTCGGCCATCGGGAAAGTTTTGGGGGTTACTGGTATTGTATCAGGACCACCGGAAGGGTCCCGGGGGTCCACCGGGTGGGGCCACCTATCCTGGAGGGCCCCATGGGCTGAAGTGGGAGGGGAACCAGCCCCTGGTGGGCTGGTGCGCCCCCCTTGGGCCCCCCTGCGCCTAGGGTTGGAAACCCTAGGGTGGGGGTGCCTCCACTTGCCTTGGGGGGCAAGGCACCCCCTTGGCCGCCGCCCCCTAGGAGATCCCATCTCCTAGGGCCGGCGCCCCCCCTAGGGGCCCTATATAAAGAGGGGGGAGGGAGGGCAGCCGCACCCTTGCACTTGGCGCCACCCTTCCCCCTTGCTACACCTCTCCCTCTCGCAGACGCTTGCCGAAGCCCTGCCGAGATCGCTGCTGCATCCACCATCACGCCGTCGTGCTGCTGGATCTTCATCAACCTCTCCTTCCCCCTTGCTGGATCAAGAAGGAGGAGACGTCTCCCTGACCGTACATGTGTTGAACGCGGAGGTGCCGTCCGTTCGGCGCTAGGATCTCCGGTGATTTGGATCACGACGAGTACGACTCCCTCAACCCCGTTCTCTTGAACGCTTCCGCTCGATCTACAAGGGTATGTAGATGCACTCCTCTCTCTCATTGCTAGATGAACTCATAGATTGATCTTGGTAAAACCGTAGGAAAATTTTTATTTTCTGCAACGTTCCCCAACACCATCTTCATTCTACGCCTCCCACGGATTGATAAACCTTAGGTCATCCACTTGAGGGAAATTTGCTACAGTCCTACAAACCTCTGCACTTGGGGGCCCAACAACGTCTACAAGAAGAAGGTTGTGTAGTAGACATCAATCAACTCTTCGTTCACCTTGTCATGAGGTGGAAGCTTCCACTTGGACGGACGAGGTACTCTCCTTTACCTCCTTTGGACGAATCTTGCCAATAGACAAGTCTTGGATTGCTTCCGATGGGTCTTTGTCTCTTACATCAATTGACAATTGCTCTACTTGCGAGCTGTTAGATTCATCAAACTTCTCATCTACCGTCTCTTCAACCTTTCGGGTGAAATTATTGTAGACACGGTAAGTGTGAGAGTTTGAGCCATAACCAAGTAGGAAACCTTCATGGGATTTAGGAGCAAATTTAGAACGACGATGCTTATCAAGAATGTAGCACTTTGAGCCGAATACTCGAAAGTATCCAACTTGGGGTTTGTTACCGGTGAGGAGCTCGTATGCCATCTTGCCGAGTAGCTTGTGAAGATACAAGCGATTTGTTGCATGACAAGCTGTCTCAACCGCTTCCGCCCAAAAGTGCCTTGGCGTCTTGTACTCATCAAGCATCGTTCTCGCCATTTCGATGAGCGTCCGGTTCTTCCTCTCAACAACTCCATTTTGTTCAGGTGTGTACGTAGCCGAGAACTCATGTGAAATCCCTTCTTCATCAAGAAAGGTGTCCACAATTGCGTTCTTGAACTCCGTTCCATTGTCGCTGCGAACCTTCTTGATCTTCACTTCAAATTGATTTTGGGCCTTCCTAGCGAAGTTTTTGAAGATCTTTTGGACCTGTGATTTATCATCGAGAAATAACACCCACGTAAATCTTGAAAAATCATCAACTATAACTAGACCAAAAGAATTTCCACCGAGACTTTTGTAAGCGTTGGGACCAAAAAGATCCATGTGAAGTAGCTCGAGTGGCCTCCTTGTGGTCATGATGTTCTTCACGGGATGCCTTCCTCCAACCTGTTTACCTGCTTGACAGGTGCTGCAAAGTTTATCCTTATCAAATATGACATCGTTAAGACCGAGGATATGATCACCTTTAATAAGCTTGTCAAGGTTTCGCATGCCCACATGACCTAATCGTATATGCCAAAAACCAACCTTTAGAGGATTTAGCAATTAAGCAAGTTCTAGGTTGAGCCTTTTTACTAAAATCAACAATGTAAAGATCACCTCTACATATATCGGTAAAGACCATTTTATGATTATCTCTTCGAAACACTTGGCAATCTACTTCAGTAAATAGGACATTGAAACCGAAATCAGCAAGTCTAGACACTGAAAACAAATTGTACCCAAGAGATTCAACAAGCATGATATTTTGTATGGAGCTGTCATGTGAGATGGCCACCTTACCGAGGCCAACCACCTTACCCTTTGAGTTATCACCAAAAGTGACATACTTTTGAGGGTTGTTGTTTTCAGCAAGCTCATGAAACATATCTTTATCTCCGGTCATGTGATCGGTACATCCACTATCAAGAACCCATTCCTTTCCTCCTGCCATGTATCCCCGAAGATTTGCCATAAGACCAAAGTGTCTCATTGCATCATCAAGATCAAAGTCACTATCATCATCATCATAGTATCCATGTTCAACATTGTCATGTGATGGATCAATTCCTAGAGGGTAATTCATTAGATAAATGATTTTAACAATAATCTTCTTTGTGAATTCTAGTAGCTTTGGAAATAATATCGCTAATGATTCCAACATCTCCTTTGGCACGCATAATATTTGTAAGCTCAAATAGACAATCACCAAACTTAGGATCATTGGAATTCATCTTACTCAAGGCAATAGACTTATGGAGAATTTAATGTAGATTTTGCAAGGAATAATTTAGAAATCGTTCCTCAAGAAATTTCCATATGGTGTAAGCACACTTAAGAGTAGGCAAGCAACCTATCAAGTTTCTAGGCAAACCTCTAGTGATAAGATCAACAGTTCTAAGATTGCGAATCATGTCAATTGACTCATCACGGGTAGGATGCATAGGATCAACATGAGGTGCACAAGGGCTAGTAATGTACTTGTTCAAATGATATTCATTCAAAATCACAAGCATCTCATTTTTCCACTCATGAAAATACTCTCCATCAAGTATAGGCACCCTATGTCTAAGAGTCCCCAAAGTAGACTCATCCATTTTCCTCCAATGGTGATTAAACCAAAGCAATGGAGACCAATGCTCTGATACCAATTGAAAGGATCGAGAAGAGGTGTCTAGAGGGGGGGGGGTGAATAGACTCTAAGTAAGAAAAGTTGCAGTTTTTAATCTTTTTGAACCGAAGTGGAGTTTTGGCACAAGTTTGAACATTCACAATACATATCAAGCAAGCATGCAAAGAGTATATGAGCAGCAGAAAGTAAAGCATGCAACTTGCGAGAAAGTAAAGGGATGGGATTGGAGTGTGCAAACGCAATTGGAGACACGGATGTTTTTGTCGTGCTTCCGATAGGTGGTGCTATCGCACATCCACGTTGATGGAGACTTCAACCCACGAAGGGTAACAGCTGCGCGAGTCCACGGAGGGCTCCAACCACGAAGGGTCCACGAAGAAGCAACCTTGTCTATCCCACCATGGCCGTCGCCCACGAAGGACTTGCCTCACTAGGGTAGATCTTCACGAAGTAGGCGACCTCCTTGCCCTTACAAACTCCTTGGTTCAACTCCACAATCTTCAAGGAGGCTCCCAAGTGACACCTAGCCAATCTAGGAGACACCACTCTCCAAGAAGTAACAAATGGTGTGTTGATGATGAACTCCTTGCTCTTGTGCTTCAAATGATAGTCTCCCCAACACTCAACTCTCTCTCACAGGATTTGGATTTGGTGGAAAGAAGATTTGAGTGGAAAGCAACTTGGGGAAGGCTAGAGATCAAGATTTATGTGGTAGGAATGGTATATCTTGATCTCAACACAAGTGTAGGTGGTTCTCTCTCAGAAAATATATGTTGGAAGTGTAGGCAGGTATGCTCTCTCCATGAATGAAGAGTGGGTGGAGGGGTATATATAGCCTCCACACAAAATCTAACCGTTACACACAACTTACCAAATTCGGTGGGACCGAATTGTGAAACTCGGTCAGACCGATTTAGTTCATAATGTGACCATTAGGCATTTCGGTGGGACCTACAAGTCAACTCGGTGGGACCGATATCATCAGGGTTAGGGCATAACGTAATCTCGGTGAGACCTATTACACAAACTCGGTGGGACCGATTTTGGTAATGAGCTAACCAGAGAGTTGGTCAGGCAAACTCGGTGGGACCGATTCGCTCATCTTGGTTGGACCGAAACGTTATGAAAGGGAAATAGAGAGTTTGCATTGCAATCTCGGTGGGACCGATTGCATACTTCGGTGGGACCGAAATCATTGCAATGGGCAACAGAGAGTTTGCAATCCCATCTTGGTGAGACCGATATCCCTATCGGTGAGACCAATTTGATTAGAGTTTCTGGCAGTGGCTATGTCAAGAGAACTCGGTGGCGCTGGATAGAAAGTTTCAGTAGGGCCAAGTTTTACTTTTGGTTTGGGACATATGTGGATATGATAAAGTAGTTGAGGGTCTTTTGGAGCATATCACTAAGCACTTTAAGCAAGAAACTCATTAAGCAACACCTCATCCCCTCTTGATAGTATTGGCTTTTCCTATGGACTCAATGTGATCTTGGATCACTAAAAGTAAAATGTAGAGTCTTGTGCTTTGAGCTTAAGCCAATCCTTTTGTCCTTAGCATTTTGAAGGGGTTCCACATCCTCTAGTCCATGCCACTCCATTGTTGAACTTATCTGAAACATACTAGGTAAAAGTATTAGTCCAACAAGAGATATGTTGGCATTAATTACCAAAATCACCCAGGGAGCACTTGTGCTTTCAGTTGTGCTGCCTAACGACTCAAGTTCAATTCCTAGAATTGACAAGTGATGCACAGGGATTTTTCCCCCATTTATTGAGGATCAAGTTTGGTGTGTGGTGGAGCCACTAATAAAAAAATATCTTGATACTCATTTAAAAAAATTCTGAGGACCATGTTTATCTTGGTACTCATACTAAAATTGCCGTATGCATTCATAATTGGTGCAGAGGCCGGGGGAGTGAAATTCTCCCCCAATTTTAGAAAGATTCACAAACCCTCGCGCCGCCGCCGCCCTGGGCGACTCGCGGGCTCTCCAACCCTAGGCGACGCCGCAGCCCTCTCCTCCTTCCCTCCCCGCGCCGCCACCGGGTGAAACCCGCGTGGCAGAGGGCAGCGGCGGGGG
>NC_041383.1:544208990-544216711 GCF_002162155.2 Triticum dicoccoides
CCTTCCTCCGCGGGCGGCGGTGTCCTGCAGCGCTCGCGGTCGGGCGCGAGGTGGCAAAACTCGGCGAGCGGTGACGGGGCGTGGGGTGTGCGGTGGCGGGCCTCGGCAAGCGATGGCGGGCGCTGGGCTCGCGGTGGCGCCCCGGCGTGTGCAGGCGGCGGTGGCCCTTTTGCACGGTCAGCGCTCCCTCTCCGACCCGGACGGCGCGGGGGATGGCAGCGGCCTGGCATGGCCGGCGATCTGGACGTGGTGGGGCCGGCGGCTCGCTGGCCTGTCGGAGATCCAGGGGCATTATCGTCTCCGACTCAATTTGCTTTGGTTTGTGCTAGTTCCGGTACAGGAAGACTATCGTCATCTCCTGGTGCTGGTTACATGGATCTGACGGCGACGGCTGGACCCTTGGTCTAGTCTTCAACAGAGAAGGCGGCGGTCCGTGCACAAGAAGAGGATGGAGTTCTTTGAACAGATCTGGGTGAAAACCTGCTCTTGTCTAGATGCCAAAGCCGGCGGTGGCGGCGCTCTATGGTGTCGTTCCCTTCTTGAAGGCATCGCCGTGGAGAAGTTCTAGACTACGATCTGCTACCTCCGGGGGAAACCATAAATCGATAGATCAGAAGGCGGTGGTGCGTTTGTGTCGTTTCCCCCTTGGGGGCGTCTTTCTTGGAGGTGTACGCAGGCTCGAGGACCAGTGGACGACGTATTTGGTGGAGCAGTGCTTCATCATGCACATTGATGGTGGCAGATCTCGATGGCATGGCGCTCTAGAGATTAGGCGTCTGATGTGCGATGATGGACTCACGCAGGAGGATGACGCTGTCTGGCGTCATCGTGGCGTCGACGGCAGCTAGACCGGGTGGATTGGTCGCGGGTGGCTGCGGCGGCCTCATACCCGGCAGACGTCCTGGTTGAGGAGTGCGCCGGACTAGTGGGTGCCCCATACCCGGCAGGCGTCCTGGTTGGGATCTCAGGTCTTATATGTAAGGTTTGGCTGCGAGGTCTGTTTGGTATTAGGCCCAGACTATCGACATCCCTTCATCAACTAGATAGGAGTAGCGACAGATGTTGCCTAGACGGTGGCTTTAGTCTTACTGTTGTATGACTTTGTAGGGTCTTGTGTGAATAATTAATAAAGTGGATGCATGCATCATCTAGATGCAGAGTCCGAGGGTCTTGATCCTTTTCTAAAAAAAAGACTGCCAGAGGTGGATTGATTTGCCATTTCGTAATGCAATTGGAGTTCCCCTTATATTCTTGTAGCAGTTTTAGATGATTTTCCACCAACTTGACCCTTCCATCTTAAATCCAGGTAGAGAATCGTATTTCTCCCAAATTAGAGACACCCAGGGCAATGGATCTTTGTTGATATTTTTTTGAATATTCATCATCATCAATTCTTTGGTATGCGCGGGGACACATCTAAAATCCCCAACCCCCCGATCTTTGGGCTTACACACTTTGTCCGAGGCAATTAGGGTAGGTCCAACAATTTGTTGCCCAAACTTTCTTCATAAGAAATTCCCAAGATACCTATCTTCTTGCTGATAATGAAAGCATGCGGTGTTAGGGTGTTCATGAAGAATGTTGCAAGGGCTGAAAAAACTAACTTAACTAGGAGAAATCTTCCATCATATGAAAGCATAGTTGAGCACCCAGACAGTCTTCTAATTTGTTGGCAAGTAGGGATAAAATCTATGTTAGCACTGGGAGCTAACCCTAAATATGTGAATGGGAAGTTCCCTCCTTTGCATCCGAGAGCATTGAGGAGCGGTGTGGAAATCACTTCTTGCACATAATAGGGACCGTGCCTGATTTGTCATAACTTATTTCCAATTCAGTTTGAGCTGCATAGTGTTTCAATAAATTATTCATTTGTTCCACTTGACATTTAATGACATGGACTAAAATGGCACATTCAAGTCCTGATTTTGGAGTAATACAACACGAAGATGCGATTTCAGTTTATTTAATGTCATCCTTACCTATTCCAAAGACAGTCGCTGCATTTTGCAGATACAAAATAAACACACAGAAGCGCACCAACAGTCTAAAATGTGAGCTAGCTACAGAAGCAGCCGCCAGCAGTGTGCGCGTGCGCAGCGACGAGCGAGATGTCGTCAACACAGGACCACAGACCCTGAGCGTGGTTCCATCTGTGGAACACCACGCGCATCAGGTTGGAGATTGCCGTGAAGTGGAGCTCGGCGAGCTTGGACCCGCCCGTGCCAAGGGATTCGTACAACACCTTCAGGGTCTCCTGTC
Source organism: Triticum dicoccoides (assembly GCF_002162155.2). Taxonomy (NCBI): domain Eukaryota; kingdom Viridiplantae; phylum Streptophyta; class Magnoliopsida; order Poales; family Poaceae; genus Triticum; species Triticum dicoccoides. The sequence continues at coordinate 544,211,250 of NC_041383.1, forward strand.
CCGCGTACGCACCCACGACCAGGCACCCGTTGCCTGCGTCACCGACGGAGAACGAGAGCATGTAAGACCGCCCAGGCACATTGCTCACCTCCTGCAGTAGCGCGCACTGCAGACCGCCACCAGCTCCACGGTGCGCGTGCCGTGCGGAACGACGTGGTGCGGCGTGTCGACGTACTTGACAACCTTCGATCCCGACAAGATCATCCACCCTGGAAGAAGAGAATGCTCATCCTCGACGTTGGGCGGCACCAGCACCCCCCACGGCGTGTCCGGGAAAATGTACGTGCCCTCCTCGAAGTTCCCATTCCTCAGCAAATGAGTCCTTTTACGGTGCATCCGGCCGATATGGACTGTCCGTCGGAGCGAATTCGACGGTCCATATCCGATGCAATACACTGATGTCACGCATATTATATCAGACCCCGAGGGGCATTTTTGGGAGAAAAATATTTTGAACTGATTAGATTTTTCCTCCCAAATATTTCGAGGGTATTCTCGATAAGAATTTCAGGTTTATTTTCGGTTCGATTTTTATCCCATTCGCTAGGGTTTTACTCCCTCGTCGTGGCAAGATGTTGCGGCAAGATCCTCACTGGCGGGGAGGGGCTGCGGCAACATCCCTCGCCAACGGTAGGGTTCTATGCATGTGATAGGATCTTGCCGTGCGTCGCGGCCCCTTCCTCCCTCCACCCGAATTTCCTCACGCTCTCGCACCTCCTCTTCACCGACGAACACGAGAGGACAATGACTGCCCTCCCCGCGGCAGCCGCCGGTGAAGATTCCACGCCATCCCACCTCCCATTCCTCTATGCGGGTGCCTATAGCCACGAGGTGAGTCTCTACCTCTTTCGCACTCCCCACGTGCTTGTTTGCATCCTTAGACTCACCTCTTCACCATGGCCGCAACTTGATCTGGCCATGCATATCGTCCGAAGGCAAGGTGGTCAGGCCTCTAGATGAATCATGTTCTCACTGCTGGCGGGGTACTGCATGACTGGATGAAGCCGACCGGCCTCGATGGCCAGTCCCATTCGTCCGACCTCATCCACATCGCGACAAGATCTACAAATGTTCAATTGTTGCATATGTTATATATTTCATTCAAACTCTATTCTTTCAATTTGGCTGATAGGCCAGACGTCAGATTTGGAGATCAGGAGAGATGAGAATCTATTAATTCTGAAATATACTATAGACAATTCATAGCTTATGTTGCTCAATATTTATGATGCTCGCTGCTGATTGTGCAATTGTTGTACCAGCATCAACAGACTTGGCATCTGCTTTATAATTTTTTCAGATTCACATGGGATAACCACCATTTGAAGATTAGTGTAAATTCTTATTATGATGTCTTAGCCTTGTTAAAGAGAGAATAATGATCCTCGCAGAAAGTAGATAGAAAGGAATGATGTTGCATTTCATTCTTCCCTGTTTAGTTATGTGCAACGTTTGTTAGTGGACAAATTTGACAAGTAGTAATTTTTTCTCTGTTTTACAGGGTTATGACACAACATGCTATGTGATTCCCTGAGGCGAGATTGATGTACCATGGTCACCCCACTGTGCTCCTGAAGGTGCGTACAAACCTGGAGATCCCTTCAATTCAATGCACGTCCTACCATGCCACACCATGGTCGTTGCAACACCTGCAAAGGCCCCCTATGGTACGTGATTTATTCTTGTTATCTTATACTCTCTTTTATTGACTTTGCGGCCTGCCTATGAGACATTAGCTGTGCCATTTCCTAGGATAGCTGGGATTGCGTGTTGATTCCTGCAGTGTTTTTCCTTCTATTGTCAGGCTATGCTTATGCTCGTACATTTTTCTCTCATATGAAAAGGGTATGAGCATGAGCATAGCTTCACAACAGCAATGACACAACAACAAAATCTATCTGACTGCAATGTTGTACAACAGGTAAGGAATAAAGTATGTAAAATATACCTACATCAATTCATCATAACAGAAAGTAGACAAGGGAAAAAATTGAGTGGCAAAAAATTACATGGAAGTGCTTAGACTCCACGTCTCCACCGCCTGCCCTTGGATGATCAGACCCATAATCATGGCCCTAACGATGGATGGCAAGGCTGCGGCCTGCTGCTCTCCGCGTGCCTACTAAGGCACATGGAGTGTCGCCGCTGGCCGGCTTGCCTCTGCGGCTCTGTTCGCGGGGGCCCTGCGGGTATTGGTAAGATGCAAAGGACCAGTAGACAGTGCCCCTGTGTACTCAAAGTAAACAATTTTCCATTACGGAAAATTCATTGATTAGTTTGGGGATTTGAAGTCATGACCTCTTAGAAACTCGAGGAATTAATTGGATTTGGGGAAGAGGAAGAAGATGAGAACAGGAGGGCGAGGGAGACAGATGAGTTGGCGGCATGTTCTACTTGTTCATGCGTCGCTTCTTCATAGGCTGGGATGTTTTTCTAGCAATACATATATACGTATACATGCACACGGTATGGGACCCTGCTCGGGCTGGGCCCTAGGCCGTCACACTCGCCGCCATGGCCAGGCCGGCCCTGATGGTACACTTAGAGGGTGTTTGTTTCCAGGGACTTTTTGGTCTAGGGGCTAGAAAAAATCCCTAGCAAACCAAACAGGGTGGGACTTTTTTGGGACTTTTTGCTAAAAGTCCTTAGAAGCACCTCCTTGAGAGTTTTTTTTCAAAAAGTTCCAGGGACTAGAAAAAGTCCTAGGACTAGAGAAACAAACACCACCTTATTTGGTTTATGTGCAAGCATTTAAGAGACACGATTTTATATGTCTTCCATGCTTGGGTGGGCTAGCAAATTAACCAAGGATCACCCCAAGCTCTCAAGTCTGAAATGTAAAATCATCCCTACTGCATGTATCTACCTTCAAGAGTTCATAACTTCATATGTCATATTGTCTGTGTAGTGGCATAGCCTGTGCCGATTGCACCTTGCATTCGCTAGTGTAGCAAAACAATTATCAACAATGAACAACAACACTAGACATTTCTACAAGTTTAGATAGTTTCATTACTTAACAATCATTTCATATACTCTAGTTGTTTTAAGACGTTCCCTTGATTCTCGTTCTAATATGTTTCTCGGTCATCGATCCAATTGTTAAATACTCAAATATATATTCTCTTCATTTTACTAACATTTTTGAGAAATATAAGTACATAACATGATCACGTTATCGATTATTCTTTCACAAGTCCATTTTTATAGTATATACTAAATATCCCGTAAGATCAGTACACATGCATTTCACAAATCATTTTTTCAACTAGCTAAATAAACAAGGGTTTTCATCATTTATACTACTAATTGTGCCCCACTACTCATTTTTGCCATTAGAAGTTACAACTGCTAAAAAATACCATTGTTTCATGAGACACTTCTTCAAAAATTCCATTAAACACCTAAAAAATGTCATCGTTCCATTAGATGTTTGCTCATATATGCCATCAAACATCATTCTTGTCAGGTCAAATCTGTTACCCATACCATATGACCAGAATACCCCTAGAGTGACATGTCAACTCTCTATCTCACAATGATAAGTGTGGCCCCCACTTGTCAGGTGTAAGCAAACGAATAATTTTAGAGGAAAAGAAGAACACTATTGGGGATCGAGTGGGACCCGCACTTTATCGTAGTGAAAATAGAGGGAGAGATGACATGTTAGTCCATGGATATTTTGGTCATATAACATGGTAAACGGGATTTGAACTGGTTGTAATTGTGTCTAGTGGCACTTTTGAGCATGCGCCTAACGGAGCGATTACATTTTTGAGCAATTAAAACTCCTGGTGGTAAAACTGAGTAGTGGGACACAACTAGTGGCATACATGACAAAAACTATATAAACTAATATATATGACGTGATAGATCCTCACTCGTTGGCTCTGGCGCATTGCTAATGGCGATGGAGGCATGTGGTTGCAGATCGTGCGCCGTAAATACCTGCGCGGACAGCCCCTCGCCTTTTGCGTTAGGTCTGGAGGGTCACAGTTCTGGAAGTCTGTCATCCACGCTGTTTTGGCTGGATCGCTGGGCTCAGGACCTCCCCTTCGCGGCGAGGTTTCCTGATCTCTTCTCCATCGCCGTTGAGTCTAGGATTTCTGTCGAGGCGGCCCTTATTGACTTACGGCGTCTCGCGTTCCGACGGCCTTTTGGGCCCCCGGAAGTTGCCGGTTGGCATGATCTCCTTGATGTCGTGGCTCTTCATGAGCCTGACTTGTCTCAGCCCCATGACCGGTTGTCTTGGCGCCTCGAGCCTTCAGACCGCTTCTCTACGAAGTCGCTGTACCGAGCCATTGCCTCCTATCCTAGGCCGTCCATCTTCGAGTATATTTGGACCATTCGTTTCCCGCTCAACATCAGAATTTTCATGTGGCAATGGATCCGTGGCCGGCTTCCCTCTGGCGTGGAGGTGATTAAACGCCATGGTCCGGGTGACGGTATCTGCCCCTTATGTGGGATGGAAGAAACCTCGAATCACATCTTCTTCTCATGCGTGTCTGCCCAGTTCCTCTGGGGCTGCCTCCGTGAGGTGGTCGGTGGGGTTTGGTGTAACACCAACTTCCCTGACCTCCTTGCCGAGATTCAGGCCTCTCCCATAACGGGCCGCCACATTAGGTGGCTGCTCATTGGGACGCTTGTGTGGACGCTCTGGACTGTGCGTAATAAGCTTGTCATTCAGCGGGTTCCTCTCCGACGCGTTACTGATGCTGTGTTCAAATTGTGTGGTTACTTGCAGCTTTGGCGGCCGCTTAGCCGTCACCAGGACCGAGACGCTGTCACCACCATCATCTCCGACCTTCGCGCGATGGCTCTACGCTTGGCACAACCGCTCCCTCCCCCACCGCCCGAGCCAGATTAGCTCCTTCTTGCTACTGCGGTTGTCCCGCCGCCTTTTTTGTTTTGTTTTTTAGGGCTGTTGAGCTGTGCCCTCAGCAGAACCTATTTGTACTCTATGTTCGTGTGATTGTGTGTGTGGGGGTGAACTTATGTGTACCGTTTGGCTGTGGTGGTTTGCTTTATTTATAAAGCGGAGCGGAAGCCTTTTTGGGTATAGATAGATGTACGTTTTTTTTAGAGTTATTATTTTTATTCATGGCAACTTAATGATTCTTTACATATAGTAATAATGGTGTGTTCTTTAGTGTTTTTATATATATCTACATTATGGATTAATAATATTTTACAATCCGACAACGTTGTAACAGTCTCTCACGATATCGGACTCAACCGGGGTGGTGATAGATGGGGTGAAGTCCGTGAACAGCTTGTTGTTTCACTATGTGGTCTCCCAAAGCAGTAATATTATGGGGAATTATGGTTGATGATCAGCCGATGGTCTCTTCAAGATTTTAGTTTAATAACTAAAGGTATTTCACATAATTTGGTCTCCCAAAAGTAATATTATGGGGAATTATGGTTGATGATCAATTTCTGTAGGGAGAGGGGCACTGCCC
>NC_041383.1:544217227-544238083 GCF_002162155.2 Triticum dicoccoides
TTAGGAGTCTGGTCACCAGCAGGGGTTGAACTACGAGTAGGTGAAGAACATGATGGTGTGTTCACGAGCACCACAAACATGTTAGGGTCAAACACATGGGCTAATTCCAAGCCGGGCTTGGTAAAGCAAGTACATTCATGCACTGTAACATGTCAAGCTGCAAAATCCCTTCCTGATTGGCGAACACTACTGCCCCTGCCCCAGCTAGGTAATGGGAACACACACGTGCATTCAATGTATATAAATGTCATCCTAATTGCAGCTTTTCTCACCGTTTTATTTGCAAGTAGACTTCGACCATCAACATCAGTGACGTGAGATACATCAGTATCTACGGCTCTTCGACGACACCAGTACCATGATTTTCAACTAAGCCAACGCGGCTTACTGTGAGAATGTGCAGGGCAGAGCAGCTAGTTTGATCGAGTCATGGAGCTACTTCCGAGACCTCTACAACTGCCAATACTATGAAGTATGCCTTCTGATTAAGCGAAATAGTTGATTGTTAAAAATGTAGCCACATCATAGCACCTTTAGTGCTGATGGAATGTTAAGATGTGTCACTCTTAAATATATGCCATCTTAGAAAGCATGCCCAGAAGGAAGTAAACATGATGTGCGAAGCACCCTGGAGTACCTTAATACTGCAATCCAAGTTGTGTTGTTGTGACCTGAGAAAACCTCTCAAAACAGGCTCTTGCCCCACTTTAGAGATAAGAATAAATTAAAATACACGGTCGAACAATACAAGGTAGCGTGAAAACCCTCTTACAAGATAACTGGACAACACAAAAGCACGTGTCTATGTTGCCGAAATATAACACAAATATGGCTGAATACAAGTGCTCCAACATCAAGTTCTTTTTGAGCCATCAATGGTTTGCCATCATTCCTTTTTGAGCCATTAAGGACCAAAGATTGTGCGAATTCAGTTTATTTCGTGTCATCCTTACTTGTTCCAAAGACAGTCATTACATTCCACAGATACAAAACAATCACATACCGTTCACGCTCAAACCAAGTCCACATAAAGCGGTCTAAAACGTGGGCTAGCTACAGAAGCAGCTGTCGAGCAGCATGCGCGTGCATAGCGAGGAGCGAGATGTCCTTGACGACAAAGCGTGGCTTTGGACGTCACCTGTTTGGTTGCCCGTGAGAAAGAATCTTGTTGTTTGATTACCCGCATATACTATTGGGTCTTCAATTAAACAGCTCTGGGCCTGTGGTGGGAATGTTCAGATCGACGGTTTCTAGCAAGGCAAACCGAGCTAAGCCACATCGAGCACACAGGAGTGGGGCCCTTGGATGAGTGGAGGCTAGAGGGATGTGAGTTGTGTAAGTGCTTCTTTTATCACCACTAATCTCCTCCCTAATCTCCTTTCTTCCTTCTCCCCTCTAATCTACATAATCGTGCTTTGATTCGAGATAAACTCTACATGAAAAAGATGCACATCAATGTTACAGTTTCATTCAGGCGAACGGATCGTAGTTTCATCGAGCATAAATGCTCAATTTTGTGTTCATGTTTGGAGCTATTTTAGATGAATTTAGTTAAATTCATCGCGCACGATCGACCGTTTGAAATTTCCTTTGACCAGTAGCCTAATCTTGCAGTTCCTCACGACATTGTGTTGCAAGTTTTCTGTTTCGATGATTATTCATCTCGGCCTTCTCTCATTGATCCACCATGATGCGCGCACTATATTTCTTCTACTCGGTCCTCTGCTTTTCAGAGCTCTCCTATTCGTCCCTCTCGACGGCGGCGCCGTTCCTCTTGACCTTCTTGCCCGTGTCCGACTACACTGGAGTTGTTTACAGCATCGTTCATCTCGCCCTCCTCTCTCTCACCCTACTGCACTGGCTCTGCCATGGCACGCGCACTGCATTTCTGCTTCTTTGTCCTTTATCCCCCTGCGGACGTTCTCTGCGACGACGAGGCTAGCAACTAGTTCAGCGAGCCACTGACAGGGTCGCTCGTGCATGACTCTGTGCTCGTCGTGTTGGACGCGGAGCCACGGCCATCGTCCACCGCAGTCGCCATGGTCTGACACGCACTGCATTTCTCCTCACTGTTCCTGTGTCTCAATGCTCATCCGCACGTACTTTCTCTGCGGCGGTGACGCTATCAACTAGTTCGTCGTGACGCCCACAAGAACACTCGCCCGAGACTCCGTGCTCATCGTGTTGGACGATGCACCGCAGTCACCGTTCACCACAGTCGCGAGGCACAGTGTGTGTGTGTGTGTGTGTGTCAAGTGTAAGTGTGTGTGTTAAGTGTAAGTGTCACTCCCTCCATTTTACAATGTAGTGCACACGCGCTTTCCAGATCTAAGTTTGACCGTAAATTTAACCAACGAGATTAATTGCGGCGGGAGCAAAAGTTATACCACTGAATTCGTAGCCGCAATCGGTCTCGTTGGTTAAATTTAGGGTCAAACTTAGATCTCGGGATGCGTGGGCGCACTATATTATAAAACGGAGGAAGTAGCTCTTAATCATATCCCGCGTATACAACCGAACACTATGTAGTTGCATGAACCGAGCCAATGCAGGCAACCAAACGCTATGCCAAAATTGCTTCCTTAATACAAGAGGCCTAAATACGGGCAACCAAACAATGTGGATGCCAACTTTTTACTTGAGCCAGGCTGAGCTAGCCAGGCCGGCTCCTACGGCTACCAAACACGTCCGTGGTGATTCAGCTGTGGAACACCACACGCATCAGGTTGGCAATCGCCGTGAAGTGGAGGTGAGCTTGGACCCGCCCGTGCCTTGGGACTCGTACGACACCTTGGTCTCCTACCCCGCGTACGCGCCCACGACCACCGACCTGCTGCAACCATTGCCCGCGTCACCAACGGAGAACGAGAGCTTGTACGATCGTCCAGGCACGGTGCTCACCTCCTGCAGCAGCGTGCACTCCACTGGTGGAAAAAGGGCCTTTGGTCACGATTCGTAACTGCCATTAGTTGCGGTTGCGCAACCGCGACCAAACAGGCGCGACTAAAGGCCCCCCCTTTAGTCGCGGTTGCTTAAGAACCGCGACTAAAGGCCCGTCCACGTGGGCGCCAGGCGGCTGTCGGGGCGGAGGACCTTTAGTCGCGGTTCTTCTGGCCAACCGCGACTAAAGGCCGCCGCATGTTTAGGGTTTTAGCCCCCTCCCCCCCTAAACCTGTTTTCTGTTTAATTTGTATTGTTTTATTTCTTTTGTGCTTTATTTTAATTTTGAAGGAGTTTCACATATTCTACGGTACTACATACATGCATATGAATGTACAATTTCAAACAAATTTGAAATTAGAACCAAAAAGAATTCAAGAGGAATATACAATATATATTCAATATCATCGGATGACCATATACAATTTTGAACAAGTTTCCATACATAATTTAATGCATATAAAGTTCTACGTCCTCGTAATGGTGTTCTCCTTTAGGATGGAGGACTTCCCTCCTGAACCATCCAGCTAGTTCCTCTTGAAGTGGTCGGAAGCGAGCTTCTGGACTAAGTGTCGTGGTTCTAAGCCTGACAGTAGAGTGGGGGGTAGGTATGGAGAGGCAAGGTCCTAGCTATGGAGAGGTTGTAAGCACAAAGGATGTACGAGTTCAGGCCCTTCTCGAAAGAAGTAACAGCCCTACGTCTCGGAGCCCGGAGGCGGTCGAGTGGATTATGAATGTATGGATTACAAGGTGCCGAACCCCTCTGCCTGTGGAGGGGGGTGGCTTATATAGAGTGCGCCAGGACCCCAGCCAGCCCACGTAGGAGAGGGTTTAAGGTGAGTTAAGTCTGGGGCGTTACTGGTAACGCCCCACATAAAGTGCCTTTACTATCATAAAGTCTACTTAATTACAGGCCGTTGCGGTGCAGAGTGCCTCTTGACCTCCTGGTGGTCGAGTGAGTCTTCGTGGTCGAGTCCTTCAGGCCAGTCGAGTGAATCCTCGTTGGTCGACTGGAAGGCGACCTCTTCTAGGGATGTCCTAGGGTAAGTTACTTGGAACAGGTCCATGACCCTACCCTAGGTACATAACCCCATCATTAGCCCCCGAATGGATTGAGGCTTCGAGTGAAGAAGGAGTTGATGTCGTTTCCGATTAACCTTTGCGCTCTAGTTGTGCGCTGTTCTGGATCAAAGAATCTCTTCGTTGACAGGGAGCAATTCGTCTTCGGTCGACTCGATCCATTCTATTTTTGCGTCGAGTGATCTTTCGAGCTTCGACGATTCCCGAGCGACGGATCGCCGGAAACACCGCGTCTGACAGACTGATTTGTTGCTCGCGGATTCCGCGGGGTGCGAAATTTGGGGGCGCGCGCGAAGCGGGGCAGACCGCGGCGTTCGGATGGGACGGGGCATAGCCGCCTCGATCTCCGCGCCGCCTTTTTCGCCACGTATCCAGTCCTCATAACTGCTCCCAGATATGATTAGATCGACCGGGCCCACATGTCAGCCACTCGGAAGGGACCTTATAAATGTGCCCGGCGAGGATTTCTGTGCTGCGCCTCAGCATTCTCCCTCTCTCCCTCTGCTTCCTTCCTCCCTGCTCAGCGTGCCCGCTCTCGCCCCCGCACCACTTCCCTTCGTGCATCTCACCGGCGACCATGGCCAAGGAGAAGACGGCGGCGCTGGAGCGTGCCAAGAAGGCGTCGGCATCGGAGAAGGCGAAGGGGAGATCCACCAGCCGCAGAGGGTCCTCGTCCAGATCCCGCCTGCCGAAAGGCTGGGTCCAAGGAGACTGGATCCAGTCGACCATCACGGAGACGGACCTCCTCGACATGGCCAACGAGGGCTTGATCCCTCACGGAGCTGCGAGGTTGCCGGGGAAGGAGTGGCAGCCACAGCCAGAAGAGGGTGAGTGTGTGCTTCTGGCCACTCATGTTGATCGTGGGTTTTCCCTGCCGCCAAGCATTTTCTTCCGTGGCTTCTTGAATTTCTTTGGAGCGCAGCTCCACCACTTTACCCCAAACTCCATTTCCTATCTTGCTGCATTCGTGTCCATGTGTGAGGGTTTCTTGGGCTGTCGACCGCACTGGGGTTTGTTCAAACGTATCTTCACGTGTCGCTCTCAGACCGTGAAGAAGGCGAGCCCAGGTGATGAGAAGACCCGAGTCGTCCAAATGTGTGGGGGCCTGGGGATTCAGGTGAGGAACAATAGCACCTTCCCGCCCATGTCCTTTCCCGAGTCCGTCAGAGGCTGGCAGTCGACTTGGTTCTACTGTCAGGTCCAGTCGACGCCAGGGCAGTCGAGTGGACTCCCTCCGTTTACCATGGACCGAGTGAACAAGCCCTCCCCTCTGAAGCTGATTCCGGAGGAGAAAGCCGACGTGAAGATGTTGATGGAGCGCGTGGTGCAGTTGGTTCGGGAGGGGGTGACGGGCATGGATCTTCTGGAGGTCTTCCTCAGGCGTCGCATCCAACCCCTTCAATTCCGGAGCCACTGCATGTGGTTGTACTGTGGGCCCGAAGACGAGACTAGGGTCCATCCAGAAGAAGTCGACGATGCCACTCTGGAAAGATGGATGGTAGCCGTTACCGGAAACAGGGACAACCCGCGCGGAGCCAGAAGGATTCCTCCACTCGACCACAACAGCGACCCAAACAAGGTACACTCGCTCTGCTTTCCATTGTGTCCTTGTCGTATTCATTTCTGCTAACCCTGCCGACTGGTCGACTGATCCTTGTTTGGGCATCTGCTAGGCCTTCACCGAGTTGTACTCAATGCCCAATGGGGCACAAGCTTCGACTGATGAAGGCGAGGCGAGCGGGGGCGAGGCGAGTGGGGGCGAGAGCCAGGAAGAGGAGGAATGGGACTCGGATGCTGCAGGGGATGATGACGACGATGATGATGATGAAGGTGATGAAGATGACATCGAGGACGAGGAAGAAGAGGAGGAGGAGGTCGTTCCACCGCGCTCAGAAAGGCGGTCGAAGCTTGTCCACGACCCTTCGACCGAACGTGGTAAGGGGGTCGCGACCGCCACTCAGTCGACCAAGCGCCCTCGGACCACCTCTCCGGCGCCGACTGAAAAGGCGCCGAAGCAGCCCAGGGCGGCCTCATCGAAGCCGACCAAGCTCCTGCCGAAGATGAAGGTGTCCATCCCCACCATATCAGGGTAATTGTGTTGCTCATATTTTCTTATTCTGTGCGAACTTTATCTCTGGTCGACGCTGAGGTTAGTCGACTGATCCTTTGGAGTTGCAGTGCCGCTACTTCTGAGACCTCGACCCGGGCCGATGACCACGAGATGGAGGATGCAGCAACTTCGAATCCAGGTACTGTGTTCTTAATACCATTCTTAGTCGACTGACTCGCGATCTCTGATCCTGATCCTTCTCCGCAGCTCCACCCAACACTGTTATCGATCTTCCTGATGATGATGAGGATGAAGAGCCGCTGAAGCACAGGAGGAGTCGGAAAGCGTCCGCCAGTAAGGTGCCTCAGGATGTGCCGGCGCCTGAAATTCTGACTGTGGAGGAAGAGAACACCACTCGACACACGGTGACCTTCGCGAATCCACTGACGAGTGCTCAGCAGCCTTCCCTCTTCATGACGCACCACGTCCCGGAGGACCAAGCTGGCGCAGCGAAGGAGGCGATACGCCAGGCGGGACTCATGATGGAGCAGCTGAAGACCATCCGGGACGCGAGCCAGGCAGCTTATGACGCCAGTTCTGCCCTCCAAAGCAATGTCCAGGTCAGTCGACCGCTGTTTGTTCTGTTGGATATGCTACCAAAAACTTTTCTTTTCCGGAATTTATATTAGTCACCCACTGGGTGTGTCGAATAAACTCCGTGTTAGCGGGGGCACGCTGAGTGCACCCGCTGGGTGTAGTCCCCAAGGCTAAGGTCGACTGCTGGCAGTCGGCCTTAGGTTTTATGATGTCAATCTTTCTGTCAGTCGACTGGTCGACTGGATTTCGCAAACCGGTGGGGGCACGCTGAGTGCACCCACTGGGTGTAGTCCCTAAGGCTAAGGTCGACTGCTGGCAGTCGGCCTTAGGCTTTATGATGTCAATCTTTCTGTCAGTCGACTGGTCAACTGGATTTCGCAAAGCGGTGGGGGCACGCTGAGTGCACCCGCTGGGTGTAGTCCCCAAGGCTAAGGTCGACTGCTGGCAGTCGGCCTTAGGCTTTATGATGTCAATCTTTCTGTCAGTCGACTGGTCGACTGGATTTCGCAAACCGGTGGGGGCACGCTGAGTGCACCCACTGGGTGTAGTCCCCGAGACTGTGGTCGACTGCTTGCAGTTGATCACAGTCTTAGAGAATGCGTCTCGCACACTGTTTTTTTTTTGAGGTCGACTGGTCGACTTTGTCTTCAACAGGATTAGTGGGGGCACGCTGAGTGCACCCACTGGGTGTAGTCCCCGAGACTACGGTCGAATGCTTGTATTCGGCTGTAGTCTTAGAAACGTGTGTTTTTCCCTTTTTCACTCGGAAGTGAGTTACATTTGACGTTTAGTCGATTGGTTCTTCGCAGAACTCCTGTGATCTTGTGGCTCGCTACTCAGAGCTGGAACAAAAACATACTCAAGTCGAGCTGAGCTTGAAGCTGGTTCAGGAGAAGCTGACAAAGGCAAAGGAGGAGACCGAAGGTATGTTTGGTGAGACCCTGACGACTGCTTTTCCCCTTGCTTGTTTCAGCACCTGATCTTGCTGTAACTTGCAGGCAAGGTAAGGGAGGCCCAGCAGAAGAAAGACCTTGAGCTAGCTGAGAAGATCAAGCTTGTTGACGAGAAGTTAGCTTCAGTCACCAAGCTCGAACAAGACAATACCAATCTGAAAACTGCTCTTGGGATTGCCAACAAGGAAGTCAGTCGACTGAGAACTGACAAAGCTGCCTTGACCGACCAAGTCAGCAAATTGACTGAGAAGAAAACTGAACTGGAAGCCTTCCTGAGTGGCCTTGCCAAGAAGCTGTTTCTTATGCTTGAAGGTAAACCTCCATGTTTGGTAAATATTTCCAACTGTGGCTTCTTCCATTCGACTATCCCCTTGACTTAGTGATCACTCTTGCAGAATTTTGTCAAAACTTCGAAGAGGAAACCAGCCGACTGGAGCCAAACCTTGACCCCGTCAATTCTCCGGTGAACGACGAAGTTGCCATGGATGTTTTCCGACTGGAGTCTCGTGTTGCAGCTGTCGTGGACTATCTCGCAAGGCTGAAGCTCGCCACATCTCGCATCGACTCGACGCTCTGGCCTGAGGAGACACTTCAGAATGACCTTGAGTCGCTGATGGCCCGCTTGAACACGATCCCTGGTCGAGTGCAGGAGTGGAAGAAGTCCTCGGCTCGGTGTGGTGCAGATGTCGCTCTGTGTCTGGCCCGAGTCCACTGCAAAGATGCACGAGAGGAGAAGCTGGCGGCCCTTCGGGTGGCCAATACCAAGAAGCATGACTTCAGGTCCTTTATGGAGACTTTCCTTGCAGCTGCCACTCGGATTGCCGATGGAATTGACCTTGATGAATTTGTTGCACCTTCCAGCCCTCCACAGGAGGGGTAAAAAACTTCTTCTGGCTCGACTCTTTAAATTTGCCTCGGTATGCCGAGTGGAATTGTAACCGACAAACTTTAACAGGCTTGACGCCTGAGCACTTTCGGTTCCTTTAGATATCGATTCGAACTTGAATTTGGCGCTTGAATATGATTGCCTTCGGCTCAAAATGTCTTTTGCAGGTTCAAAGCAAGGTGCCTGTGCTTAGGCGAGCGTTTGGACTGCAGCTAAGCCTCCGAGTGAGAGGGTCGCTCTTCACTCGGTAGGATTCTTGTAACTTAGGCGAGCGCAGGGCTGCAGCTAAGCTCCCGAGTGAGAGGGTTGCTCTCCACTCGGTAAGATTTTTATAACTTAGGCGAGCACGAGGCTGCAGCTAAGCCTCCGAGTGGAAGGCTGGCTTACCACTCGGTAGGATTTTCACAACTTAGGCGAGTGCTTGGACTGCAGCTAAGCCCCCGAGTGAGAGGGTTGCTCTTCACTCGGTAGGATTTTTATAACTTAGGCGAGCGCGAGGTCGCAGCTAAGCCTCCGAGTGGAAGGCTGGCTTACCACTCGGTAGGATTTTGATAAACTTAGGCGAGTCCTTGGACTGCAGCTAAGCCTCCGAGTGAGAGGATCGCTCTTCACTCGGTAGGATTTTCACAACTTAGGCGAGTGCTTGGACTGCAGCTAAGCCCCCGAGTGGAAGGCTGGCTTACCACTCGGTAGGATTTTGATAAACTTAGGCGAGTCCTTGGACTGCAGCTAAGCCTCCGAGTGGAAGGCTGGCTTACCACTCGGTAGGATTTTGATAAACTTAGGCGAAACGGATTCGCAGCTAAGCCTCCGAGTGAGAGTCTGGCTCACCACTCGGTAGGATTTTTACAAACTTAGGCGAAACGGATTCGCGGCTAAGTCAACCACTGAGGGGGAGTTTTTATGTGGACAAAAATAAAAAGTGATGACACTATTATTTCCAAACCCATGAACTACAGAAGTACTTTATTGCAACTCATCCGAGTGATAAAACTTAAGTGTAAAATGGGCGGAGTAGCTCCGCGTTCCAAGCTCGGGGCTCCTCGATATTATGCTCGACGTTGTAAAGACGGTACGCCCCGTTGTGGAGAACCTTGGTGACGATGAAGGGACCTTCCCAAGAAGGAGCAAGCTTGTGTGGTTTGTGCTGATCCACTCGGAGAACCAAATCCCCTTCCTGGAAGGCTCGACCTCTCACATTTCGGGCGTGGAAACGGCGCAGATCTTGTTGGTAGATGGTCGACCGGATCAGGGCCATCTCCCTTTCTTCCTCTAAAAGGTCGACTGCGTCCTGCCGCGCTTGTTCAGCTTCTGCTTCGTTGTAGATTTCGACTCGAGGAGCATTGTGGAGAAGATCACTCGGCAAGACTGCTTCGGCTCCATAGACCAAGAAGAATGGAGTTCTTCCGGTCGACCGATTGGGCGTGGTCCGCAGTCCCCAGAGTACAGATGGAAGTTCGTCGACCCAAGCTCCAGCCGCGTGTTTGAGATCACGCATCAGTCGCGGCTTCAGTCCCTTGAGAATCAGTCCATTAGCTCGCTCTGCTTGTCCATTCGACTGCAGATGGGCGACTGATGCATAGTCGACCCGTGTGCCCTGGGAGTTGCAGAAGGTTCTGAATTCCTCTGAGTCAAAGTTCGACCCATTATCCGTAATGATGCTGTGCGGGACTCCATATCTGAATATTAGTTCCCTGATGAAGCTAACAGCAGTACCGGTGTCGAGGCTCTTGATTGGTTTAGCCTCGATCCACTTGGTGAACTTGTCGACTGCCACCAGTACATGCGTGAAGCCACTTCGTCCTGTTCTCAAAGGGCCGACCATGTCCAGCCCCCAAACTGCAAAAGGCCAGACGAGTGGGATGGTCTTCAAAGCTGACGCAGGTTTGTGCGACATATTCGAGTAGAACTGACATCCCTCGCACTTATCCACTATCTCCTTTGCCATCTCATTCGCCTTGGGCCAGTAAAATCTGGCTCGGTATGCTTTGGCCACGATGGTCCGGGAGGACGCATGATGACCACAGGTCCCCGAGTGAATATCATCGAGGATGAGTCGACCTTCTTCTGGTGTTATGCACTTCTGACCGACTCCAGTCGTGCTCTCTCTGTATAATTGTCCTTTGATGACGGTAAAGGCCTTAGATCGACGGACGATCTGTCGAGCCTCTTCCTCATCCTCCGGAAGCTCTTTCCTCAAGATATATGCGACATACGGAATCGTCCAGTCGGGAATGACTACCAAAACCTCCATGATCAAGTCGACCACCGCTGGGACTTCAACTTCAGTCGGATCTGTGGCACTCTTGGGCTGCGGAGTTTCTTCGGTGAAAGGATCTTCTTTGACTGACGGAGTATGTATATGCTCCAAGAACACACCACTCGGAATGGCTTCTCTCTTGGAACCTATCTTTGCTAGATCATCAGCTGCTTGATTTTTCAGTCGGGGTATATGATGGAGCTCTAACCCCTCGAACTTTTTCTCCAGCTTCCTCACTGCACTGCAGTATCCAGTCATGGCTGGGCTTCTCACGTCCCACTCTTTCATCACCTGATTGACCACTAAATCCGAGTCGCCATAGACCATTAGGCGACGGACGCCGAGTGAAATGGCCATGCGCAACCCGTATAGGAGGGCCTCATATTCTGCCTCATTGTTGGAGGAATCAAAGTGAATCTGGAGCACATATCTGAGCTTATCTCCTCTGGGGGAAACCAGGACAACCCCAGCACCGGAACCATTCAACATCTTAGAACCATCGAAAAACATGGTCCAATGCTCCGAGTGAACTTCAGTCGGCTGCTGCTGTTCGATCCACTCGGCGAGGAAATCTGCTATTGCCTGGGACTTAATGGCTTTCTTTGCCTCAAACTTGATATCAAGGGGAAGAAGTTCAATCGCCCATTTGGCCACTCGACCAGTTGCATCTCTGTTGTGCAAAATCTCTGATAGTGGAGCGTCGCTGACGACTGTGATTGAATGGTTAGAGAAATAATGAGCAACCTTCTTTGTGGTCATGTATATTCCATACACAAGCTTCTGATAATGAGGATATCTCTGCTTGGATGGAGTCAAGACTTCAGACAAATAATACACTGGGCGCTGAACTTTGAGAGCTTTTCCTTCTTCTTCCCGCTCGACCGTTAGCACAGTACTGACGACTTGTCCTGTGGCTGCGATGTAGAGCAACAGAGGCTCTTTGCTGATTGGAGCAGCAAGCACCGGCTGGGTGGAGAGCAGAGCTTTTAGCTCGGCAAACGCTGCATCAGCTTCTGGAGTCCACTCGAACTTGTCAGCCTTCTTCATCAGTCGGTAAAGAGGCAATGCCTTTTCACCGAGTCGTGAGATGAATCGACTTAATGCGGCCAAGCATCCAGTAAGCTTCTGGACATCGTGCACTCGCACAGGGCGTTTCATTCAGAGAATAGTGCCAATCTTTTCTGGGTTGGCGTCGATTCCCCGTTCGGAAACGAGAAAACCGAGTAACTTGCCACCAGGAACTCCAAATGTGCACTTTGATGGATTGAGCTTGATATCATACCTTCTGAGGTTGGCAAATGTTTCGGCGAGGTCAGCGAGCAGGTCGGAACCTTTTCGTGACTTGACAACAATATCATCCATATAAGCTTCCACATTCCGACTGATTTGAGTGAGTAGACACTTCTGGATCATTCGCATAAATGTGGCTCCGGCATTCTTGAGGCCGAATGGCATGGTGATATAGCAGAAGCACCCGAATGGAGTGATGAAAGCTGTTTTTACTTCATCGGGCCCATACAGACGGATCTGGTGGTACCCGGAGTAAGCATCTAAAAAAGACAACCTCTCGCATCCCGCGGTCGAGTCAACAATTTGATCTATGCGAGGGAGAGGAAAGTGATCTTTCGGGCAGGCCCGGTTGACGTGCTTGAAATCAATGCACATTCGGAGCGACTTGTCCTTCTTAGGAACCATGACGACATTAGCGAGCCACTCGGAGTGGAATATCTCTCGGATAAATCCTGCCGCCAACAGTCGAGCCACTTCTTCACCGATGGCCTTTCTCTTCTGGATGGCGGACCGCCGTAGATGTTCTTTGACTGGCTTTGCAGACGAGTCGACTCTTAGGCGATGCTCAGCCAGTCCCCTGGGAACACCTGGCATGTCAGCGGGCTTCCATGCAACAATGTCCCAGTTCTCACGGAGGAACTGCATGAGCGCTTCTTCCTATTTTGGGTCGAGTGTTGTGGAGATGCGGGTCGGAGCTGCTTCGGGGTCGGTCGGGTGAATGTGAACAGGCTTCGTCCCACCGGACGACTGGAATGCAGATTCTGTGGCGGGCTTCTTGGATCGCAGTAAGTCACTCGGATCTGCGTTTTGCTTGTATTCTTCGAACTCGACCGCTGTCACTTGGGAATCGGCAATTTTGGAGCCCTTCTGAAAGCACTCCTCTGCCTTTTTCCTATCACCGGTGACAGTGATCACACCTTTGGGACCGGGCATCTTCAATTTGAGGTATACGTAACATGGTCGAGCCATGAACCGTGCATAGGCTGGTCTCCCCAAAATGGCATGATATGCACTTTGAAAATCCACGACCTCAAACGTCAACTTTTCTTTGCGAAAATGCTTTGAATCGCCAAACACTACGTCCAAAGCTATCTGGCCGAGTGACTCGGCCTTCTTCCCTGGTATAACTCCATGGAAGCTCATGTTACTAGTGCTCAGTCGGGACATCGGAATGCCCATACCTTTCAACGTGTCTGCATATAACAGATTCAGCCCACTTCCACCATCCATCAGCACCTTTGTCAGTCGAGTGCCTTCGACAACTGGATCGACCACCAAAGCTTGCCTCCCAGGGGTGGCAATATGAGTCGGGTGATCAGATTGGTCGAATGTGATGGGTGTTTGAGACCACTTCAGATAATTTGCCTTTGCTGGGGCAACCATGTTAACCTCTCGGTTAATCACTTTCAGTCGACTTCTGCTTTCCACATCTGCGAAGATCATCAGAGTGGAGTTGATATGCGGATAGCCTCCCTCACTGTCCTCTTTGTCTTCGGCCTTGTCCGGCTCCTTCTCCTTGTCCTTAGACTGTTTTCCCTGAAACTGCTGGATCAGGAGTCGACATTGGCGAGTGGTGTGCTTTGGGTAAATGATATTCCCCTCTTCATCTTTCTTCGTGTGGATGTGGCACGGCATATCCATCACGTCGTTCCCTTCTTTATCCTTCACCTTCTTGGGGTTCCAGGATCCTTTAGGTTTCCCCTTAGACTTTCCTTGAGTCACGGCCAGAGCCTCTCCAGGAGCTGCCGGTTCAGCCTTCCGCTTCTGTTTCCGACTGGTGTTTCCTTTTTCCGACTGACTCGGCTTGTGCTTGCCGCTTCAGAGTCGGTCTTCTTCTTCGCCGTTGGCGTACTTGGTAGCAATCTCCATCATCCGACTCAAGGTCATGTCACCAGTTCGACCAAATTTCAAACTCAGTTCTCTGTTCTTGACACCATCTTTGAAGGCGCATACTGCCTGATGGTCAGAGACATTTTCCACAGTGTGGTGCAAAGTGATCCACCTCTGAATATACTCTCTGAGAGTCTCATTGGTTTTCTGCACGCAGACTTGCAACTCTGTCAATCCCGCTGGTCGCTTGCAAGTCCCTTCGAACGTTCTGACGAACACTCGGGACAGATCTTCCCAAGTGTAAATGCTGCTAGGAGGCAATTGAGTCAACCATGCCCTGGCAGAACCTTCCAACATGAGGGGCAAATGCTTCATGGCCACCTCGTCGTTCCCACCACCGATCTGAACTGCCACTCGGTAGTCTTCAAGCCAAGTTTCAGGCTTAGACTCACCAGTGAACTTGCTGACTCCTGTTGCCAACCTAAAATTGGGGGGGATAACTGCGGCTCTGATAGCTCTGCTGAAACATTCAGGACCAGAAACATGTACTCGACTGCTCGTGGGTACATCTCTGTCGAGTGCACCTCGATGGGCTCTGTTCCGGTCGACCAACCCTTGCACGATAATGGATCGCGCGTCGAAGCCTGGCTCTCTGGGGTCAACTGGAACCCTACGCCCTGTACTGTACTGACGCCTATCATCTGGCTGCCGAGGAGCGTAAGACCCACCCCTCGGAGGGGAATAGGGCACTCGACGCCTATCATCTCGGTCGAGTCTGTCGCCATATTGATCTCGCCAATTCTCACGCCCTTCGCGCCGCGGAGGCGATCTGGGGCTGTGAGCCGACTGAACCGTATTCACAGTGACAGATCGACTGTGAATTCTGTTGCGCGACTGAGACATGGCTGAATTCTGATCTCCTGCTGCCCGGAGCAGATCCCTGATCTGCAGCAAACCTCTGCCAGCCTCTGACTGCGAAGGCTGAATGGACTCTGCTATACGGGTCGCAGCTGCTAAATTCTGAATTGGGGTTCGATATACCTGAGTCGGCGGGAAGAGTTGACGTCGACTGGTGTCGGGAACTCGTTGCCGCGCGCGCTCGTCGAGTGCTCGCTGAAGGTTCTCCAGTCGAGTGCGCTCGGCCAAATTGGCCAGACGCGCCTCCTCCAAGGCACGAGCCTCGGGGGTTTCTCCTGCGATGGGAATACGCAGGGGATCCTCGTTCCTGCGGTGAAGCTCTTCTCTTTGCAGAGAGTCGAGTGGCTCGGGCTGGTACTCTTCGTAGCCTCGAGCAGGGTCGCCGCCGTCGCCTGCTCCACCACCGCGGGCGAAGCCAGGAGGGCTGTGGGGCCCGTCGACCATCAAGATTTCCGCCGCTGGATCACTGCTTCCGCACTCGGATGCAGTCTCTCCGGAGCCAGTCGACTGATCGAACAAGCCGTAGAGAGATTCGTTGGGCTCGATTGCCGCAACTTGTGTAGTGGTCGACTGGAGAGCCACCGCGTGACTCACCCATCGCTGAAGCCTCGACCGGCCTGAGCGCTTGCGCTGGCGGGAGACCGGGAGGGTGGAAGACGGAGGAGCCGACCGATACTGGGTCGATGGTTGCCGCAGCAGAACGCCGCGGATACATGCACGAAAATGCGTCGCACCGCGGACGGGGAGCGCATCTACGTCGAGTGGAGCCTCCTGGAGCCATGCGGAGTCGTCGGCGATGAAGGTGAGAGTGCCGAGACGGATCTCTTGACCCTCGATCAAAACTCCAGCAGACACCATGATGAAAATACTCGGAAGAATTGCAACTTCTCCACAAAATCGCTAAAACACCTGCCCCACGGTGGGCGCCAACTGTCGTGGTTCTAAGCCTGACAGTAGAGTGGGGGTAGGTATGGAGAGGCAAGGTCCTAGCTATGGAGAGGTTGTAAGCACAAAGGATGTACGAGTTCAGGCCCTTCTCGGAAGAAGTAACAGCCCTACGTCTCGGAGCCCGGAGGCGGTCGAGTGGATTATGAATGTATGGATTACAAGGTGCCGAACCCCTCTGCCTGTGGAGGGGGGTGGCTTATATAGAGTGCGCCAGGACCCCAGCCAGCCCACGTAGGAGAGGGTTTAAGGTGAGTTAAGTCTGGGGCGTTACTGGTAACGCCCCACATAAAGTGCCTTTACTATCATAAAGTCTACTTAATTACAGGCCGTTGCGGTGCAGAGTGCCTCTTGACCTCCTGGTGGTCGAGTGAGTCTTCGTGGTCGAGTCCTTCAGGCCAGTCGAGTGAATCCTCGTTGGTCGACTGGAAGGCGACCTCTTCTAGGGATGTCCTAGGGTAAGTTACTTGGAACAGGTCCATGACCCTACCCTAGGTACATAACCCCATCACTAAGCATCATCCGGAGGTTATTCCTCTGAGCATTGGTATCACTCGGAACCCGCCGCTCAGAGGTGTATCTCCGGATCATCTCACAGACATAGTATGCACATAGATTGGTCCCCGCTGGCTGAATATCCTCACCATTCTTAGCCTTTGACCTTTTGAATTCTAGCTCTTTTTTGAATTCACCGACCTTTGTATCTACGAACCGTCTCCAAACCCTACGAGGCAAAGAAAATTAAATGAACAAGAGAGTTATTAGTTACTTGATATTAGGAAATGAACGAAATAGGCCGATCGATATAGAGCGCAAATGAATGAAAATAATTACTTCTGCAGCATTCTTCTCATGCCGCCCCAAAGCTTTGGATCCTTATTCAGAGAGTCGTGGACGAGACATTCTGAGGTGTCAACTTTAATTACTAGCAGAATCCAGTGGAACCTGCGGACACGATACATGCACAGTACGTCATGCATAACTCATCGATTAGCCGGCCACATACCATGCATGGAGTAAACAAAAGAGAATGTGCTCAAGACAGAAACACTCACCTAAAATGGTAAGGAAATAGAATATCACTTTTGAGTTCCTGCTTTGTAAGAAACTGCCACAGGTCTGCCTCCATGTCGGCGGGGTGATGCTCCAACACATATCCATTAACGATGTGTGGGTCAATGAACCCAACATCATGGATGTTCCTTACTCTGCATTCCTTAATCTTCATTCTGCATGTATAATAGCGGACACAACAATATAGTTAGGACATATATATAGTGCAGGCAATATGAACGAGATGGGGTAGAAATAAATCACTTACAGAACGTAGCAACTGATGATAGATTTGTCGAGCTCGCGCAGATTGAAAAGCTGGAACAATTCACTCAGATGAATTTGTACATAGTAATGTTTGAAGTGATGCTCATATCTAACTTCCGCATAAATATATTCTTTGGCGTTTTTATTTTTTATGTAACCCTTGTACCATTTCAGCAGACCTTTCATTTGTGGAGGTAGATCCTCTTCCTGCGCAGGCTCGACGAGAGGCCCATTCTTCACATATGTAATTACTACCTCCTTCACTGGCGCCTCATCAAGGCCTAACAGTTCACGAAGAGTAATACCTAAGTTGGCCGCTTGTTCTCTGGCACTCGTTACAGTCAATCCATGTGCTGCCGCAGCTGCTATGATATCGGGGTCATCCGGACCGGCGGCTTTCACTATAAGCGGGGCAATCGATTGTTTACTTTGTTCCCCGAGCTGGGCAACTCGTTTCCCGCTTTTTTTACTTTCTAATTCCGTTTTCTCGGCCTCCTCCAAGGCTTTGTTCTCTTGGTTCTCCGCCCGCTCTTTCTTCTCCTTCAACATGAGTGCCTGCCTACGAAGTTCACGTGCATAGTCGTCAGGCAGATTCTTCGCGGCTTGGGACGGTGTGCTCAAAAATGACTTAGCCCACTTCTTTTGCTCATCAGAAAATACTGGCTTGGGCTCGGGCTCTCTTTTCTTCTTGCAGTCCACCTTCCATTTCTCATGATCAGCAGCCGCGGCCGCGGCAGTTTCCTCGGCACTACGTTCCCAAGGCCTTGTGGGGAGAGGCTTCAGTGATGGCTCCGGTACCTTTGTGGTCTTAGGTACATAAGGGTCCGGGTTAATAATCCAGGACTGCTTCTGCTTCTTTGCCGGAGGTGGATTGGGGGGCGGCGTCTGATCACCCGCCGGACGAGGACTGGGGGGCGGCGTCTGATCACCCGCCGGACGTTGTGGACTGGGGGGCGTCGGCTGACGTGACGGAGGTGTAGGTGAACCGCCACCACCACCACCACCGTAGGGGGGTGGACTTGTTGTCCTTGGCGCCTCGCCTAGAAACTTGATAAACTTCTTTTGCCATAGAATGAAATGGCGCTTGACATCTCCAAGTCTTTTCTCCCCTTCAGGTGTAGCAATGTCAATCTCCAGGTCCTCAAACCCTTGGACTATGTCCTCCACCGTGACACGAGCATAGCCATCTTGAATGGGGTTGTTGTGGTGGAGTGCTCCAGGTAAACATGGTAAAGCACTGCCGATGGCTACCTTCATGGACATGTTCCCGATAGGATAATATAGATGACATTCTTTCATCTCCTTTATATCGTCCACGGGGTAGCGAGGAGGCTCCGGTGCAGTAATTTCGACCACCAGAGGCTCCGGTGCAGTAATTTCGATCGTCGGTGCATCTGCACCAGCCGATGGGGCCTCCGTGGAAGCTACACTGCTTCTCCGCTGCTGGCTTCTGAGATCCGCTGGATGATCTTCATGCTGCGCCCGAGCTGCATCTCTTTCGGCTACTAGTACACTCACGGTTTTCTTCATCACATCCATTTCCGATGCCAACCGCGCCACAACATCTGCTTCCCGATCCATCTTTCTCTTCCGGCTTCTATAACTGTACGGGTCATCGTTCTGGGGGAACCCTATTTTCCACGGAATGTGCCCCATGCCTCGTACACGTCCTCCGTGTTCAGGATTCCTGAGGGCTTTTGTCAGCGCGTCGTTCTCTCTGTTGAACTTGATCTTCCCCTCTTGAGCATCCCTCATTGCGTCAATAAGGGCTTGGGTGGGTTTAATTATTTTGCCCCGGTAAACACACTCCCCTGTCTCCGGGTTCAGCGTTCCCCCATGCCCGTACCACCAGCTTTTGGCCCTTGGGTCCCATCCCTCCGTACCTGGACGGATTCCTCGCGCCCTCAGCTCGTTCTCCATCTTCTCCCACCTAGGCTCCCAAAGGCGATACCCTCCTGGCCCCATAATATGATTGTACTCCTTCTTAGCCGCATTTTCCTTATTTTTTTCGATATTTGAATGAACTGCTCCGATTTCTTTTGCTTCACAAATTTTGGCCAATCATGTTTCAGTTTCTCATATTGTCCTTTGAAATCCGGAGTCTTGTTCTGCTTGACAAAGTCATGGGCTAGATTTTGCTTGAATTTCCGGAATGCGTCGGCCATCTTATGAAGAGCGAACTGCTCCGATTTTTCTTGAAGCAATCTTTTTTTGTTCTCTTATCGACAAAAGTGAAACCAGCAATTCGTGCCTTCTTTGGCTTATTCCACTCCTGGACGGTGATCGAGACGTTGTCTCTAACAATGGCTCCGCATTGGTTGACAAACTTGGTGGCGTTCTTGCAGGGCTCCAGCGGCCTGCCGGTTGCACTGTCGACAACCTCGATGGTGCATGTTTCTCCTTGTTTCATCGTCTTGGTTGCGCCACGCTTTGACGACGTACTCGATTGTTTTGACGATCCGGCCGAGGGCTAAAATAAGAAAGAGAGTCGCGCGCGTTAGTACACACATATTTATTCAAATCAGTTAGTTTGTATCACCAGAGGCTCAATGTATATATATACCTCGGCGCCGGAGGTGGTTGCTACTTCCATTTGAAGATCGTCGTTTATCGACGTTTGTTCGGCATCATCTTGCTGACGGCGCCCTTCATCTTCACCGTCAAGGTTCAGATAAGAAGAGATATCATCTTCTTCTTGTCCGGTCGGCACATATAGAATATCGCCGTTTATGATGCCGAACATATGTGCTTCACCGTCCGGATCATAGTTGTCCATAATCGGGTCAGCTCTATCGTCCGCCATTATGTCAGTCCTGAAAACATGTAGTAAAAACAAATTAATTAAGTGAAGAAGGGGGGCGGTGGCGGTGGCGAAAGGGCGGTGGCAAAAGGAGGGGGCGAGGAAGGGGTGGGAGAGGGTGTCGCGGTAGAGCGCGAGAGCAGTCTTATGGTTTCAGACCATGAGCTGCAGTCATTTGCTAGAGAACTTGAGTCATTTGCTAGAGAACTTGAGTGTGACGCCCGGATACATTAACCTCTGCTAATGGTACCACATCACCACGATTACTGTGGTTAATCTCGTGATGATTCAAGTCCCTTTCGAATTTAAAAATTCAAAATCAAGTTAAAAAATTAAAAATTTCAAACATAAAAACTAAAATGTTCAAAGCGTGGCAAATAATCCCTTGATAATTGTCACGTTGAAAACCACATTTGTAAAGTATTTAAATGCGCTTTGGTGAATAAAACCGTGCCTTAAACAATAAATTAAATGCATTTTATAATTTATAAAATCTTAAACTTTTTTAATTAGGCATGAAACCTTTTGTGGTCGCGGTTGGGGAGGCAACCCGCGACTAAAGGGTGACCTTTAGTCGCGGTTGGGGAGGAGACCCGCGACTAAAGGGCTTTTTTGGCGGGGTTTTGTTCCCGCGCGCAACGACCTTTAGTCGCGGTTGGGCAGGCCAACCGCGACTAAAGGTATTCTTAAAATACTTTTTCTTTTTCAAAATGTTAAAAATACAAATAATATATCGAAAAATTCAGAAAAATAAAACTAATTCAATTCAATATGTTAAAAACACAAATATTATATCAAAAAATTCAGAAAAATAAAACTAATTCAATTCAAAATTCTAAAAATACAAATAATATATCAAAAAATTAAGAAAAATAAAACTAATTCAATTCAAAATGTTAAAAATACAAATAATATATCAAAAAATTCAGAAAAATAAAACTAATTCAATTCAATATGTTAAAAACACAAATAATATATCAAAAAATT
>NC_041383.1:544238093-544252528 GCF_002162155.2 Triticum dicoccoides
AATTAAGAAAAATAAAACTAATTCAATTCAAAATGTTAAAAATACAAATAATATATCAAAAAATTCAGAAAAATAAAACTAATTCAATTCAATATGTTAAAAACACAAATAATATATCAAAAATTCAGAAAAATAGAACTAATTCAATTCAATATGTTAAAAACACAAATATTATATCAAAAAATTCAGTAAAATAAAACTAATTCAATTCAAAATTCTAAAAATACAAATAATATATCAAAAAATTAAGAAAAATAAAACTAATTCAATTCAAAATGTTAAAAATACAAATAATATATCAAAAAATTCAGAAAAATAAAACTAATTCAATTCAAAATTTTATACGCCTAGGCAGGAGTATGACTAAATCACTCCAAATTTCATGTATCATCAGTGGTATCTCGAATCATTCGAAAATGGACACCAAACACATCACGGGTAATATAATTCACATGATCCATTCAACAAAGTTTGGTACAATAAATTATTACACATCATTTCTTCCCTTGTGTCCCTGCTTGCTTACGATTGTGCCGTATCCATGGAGCATCCTCATCATTTAACTTAATGCTTGGGTCGGTGTTGACTTTGAAGGGCGGAATTTCAGCAAACATATTATAATCTTCTGACATGTCTGTCTTGTCCTCCACTCCCACGATGTTTCTTTTCCCTGAAAGAACAATGTGGCGCTTTGGATCATCGCATGATGTACTGATCGTTTTCTTATCTTTCCGTTTCCTCGGTTTGCTACTCATGTCCTTCACATAGAAAACCTGAGCGACATCTTTCGCTAGGACGAATGGTTCGTCAAGGTAACCAAGATTGTTGAAATCCACCATTGTCATTCCGTATTGCTGGTCCACCTTTACCCCACCTCCTGTTAGCTTGAACCATTTGCACCGGAACAAAGGGACCTTAAAGGAGGGTCCATAGTCAAGTTCCCATATCTCCTCTATGTAACCATAATATGTGACCTTTTGCCCATTCTCGGTTGCTGCATCAAAGCGGACACCACTGTTTTGGTTGGTGCTCTTTTTATCTTGGGCGATCATGTAAAATGTATTCCCATTTATCTCGTACCCTTGGAAAGTCGTTATAGTCGAAGATGGTGTCTTGGCCAACATGTACAGCTGATCTATAACATCATTGTCATTCATTAAATGTTTTCTCAACCAACTGCCGAAAGTCTCCATGTGGGCCTTCCTAATCCAGGATTCAGGCTTCCCCGGGTTGTCCGAGCGTAAAATATTCTTGTGTTTCTCAAAGTACGGAGCCACCAAGCTGGAATTGGTCAGTACAGTGTGGTGTGCTTCAGTCAGAGAATGGCCGTCCATACATATCGTTGATTTCCTTCTGATCGTGCCTTTTCCACTTAGTCTCCCCTCGTGCCGCGATCGAGGAAGACCAATCGACTTAAGGTCAGGAACAAAGTCAACACAAAACTCAATTACCTCCTCATTTCCATAGCCCTTGGCGATGCTTCCTTCTGGCCTAGCACGGTTACGAACATATTTCTTTAATACTCCCGTGAACCTCTCGAAGGGGAACATATTGTGTAGAAATACAGGACCGAGAATGAAAATCTCTTCGACTAGGTGAACCAAGAGGTGCGTCATAATATTGAAGAAGGATGGCGGGAACACCAACTCGAAACTGACAAGACATTGGATCACATCGTTCTGTAACCGTGGTAGAACTTCTGGATTGATTACCTTCTGAGAGATTGCATTGAGGAATGCACATAGCTTCACAATGGCTACTCGAACATTTTCCGGCAGGAGCCCCCTCAAAGCAATCGGAAGCAATTGCGTCATAATCACGTGGCAGTCGTGAGACTTCAGGTTTTGGAACTTTTTCTCCGCCATGTTTATTATTCCCTTTATATTGGACGAGAATCCAGACGGGACCTTCATACTGCTCAGGCATTCAAAAAAGATGACCTTCTCTTCTTTGGTCAGAGCGTAGCTGGCACGACCTTGAAACCATTCTGGATGCCGGTCATCAGGGTCTTTCAAACGTTGCTGGTCCTGCCGTGCTTCCTTTGTATCATTTGTCTTCCCATACACGCCCAAGAAGCTTAGGAGGTTCACGCAAATATTCTTCGTAACGTGCATCACGTCGATTGCAGAGCGGACTTCTAGGACTTTCCAATATTCTAGCTCCCAGAATATAGATTTATTCTTCCACATGGCTGCGTGCCCGTCAGCTCCCTTTGGAACTGATTGTCCGCCAGGACCCTTTCCAAAGATGACTTTCAAATCCTTGACCATATCAAATACCTCAGCACCAGTGCGTTTCGCAGGCTTCGGCCGGTGATCTGCCTTGCCGTTGTAATGCTTGCCTTTCTTTCTTACTGGATGAATTTTCGGAAGAAATCGACGATGCCCAAGGTACACGTTCTTCTTACAATTTGGCAAATGTACACTTTCAGTCTCATGTAAGCAGTGCGTGCATGCATTGTATCCCTTATTTGATAGTCCCGAAAGGTTACTAAGAGCAGGCCAATCGTTGATGGTTACGAAAAGCAACGCTCGTAGGTTAAATTCCTCATTTTTGTGCTCATCCCACACACGGACACCAGGTCTGCCCCACAGCTGTAAAAGTTCATCAACTAATGGCCTTAGGTACACATCGATGTCGTTGCCGGGTTGCTTCGGACCTTGGATGAGCACTGGCATCATAATGAACTTCCGCTTCATGCACAACCAAGGAGGAAGGTTGTAGATGCATAGAGTCACGGGCCAGGTGCTATGGCTGGAGCTCTGCTCGCCAAAAGGATTCATGCCATCTGTACTTAGACCAAATCTTATGTTCCTTGCGTCAGCTGCAAAATCTTTGAACTCTCTGTCGATCTTTCTCCATTGCGTTCCATCTGTGGTGTGTCTCAACTCCCCGTCCGACTTACGGTCCTCTTTGTGCCATCGCAACAACTTGGCATGCTCTTTGTTCCTGAACAGACGTTTCAACCGTGGTATTATAGGAGCATACCACATCACCTTGGCGGGAACCCTCTTCCTGGGTTTCTCGCCCTCAACATCGTCACCAGGGTCATCGCCTCTGATCTTATAACGCAATGCAGTGCATACCGGGCATTCATTCAAATTCTCGTATTCACCGCGGTAGAGGATGCAGTCGTTGATGCATGCATGTATCTTCAGAACCTCTAAACCTAGAGGGCAGACAACCTTCTTTGCTTCGTACGTACTGGCGGGCAACTCGTTATTCTTTGGAAACATATTCTTCAACATTTTCAGCAAGTTTTCAAATGCGGAGTCAGCTACACCTGCCTGTGCCTTCCATTTCAGCAAATCCAGTGTGCAGCCCAGCTTTTTCAGACCATCATCACATCCGGGGTACAACGACTTTCTGTGATCCTCTAACATGCGATCCAAATTCTCCCTCTCCTTTTCAGTTTCGCAGCGTCTCCGTGCATCAGCAATGGTCCGACCAAGATCATCAACGGTCTCATCACGTGCCTCTTCTTCACCTTCACCTTCCCCTTCACCTTCCCCTTCACCTTCAGCATCCTCCATGAAAGTATCACCGAAATGAGCAAGATAGCTTTCATCGATGAAATCATCCCCTTCTTCATCTTCTTCCATTATAACCCCTCTTTCTCCATGCTTGGTCCAACAATTATAGCTTGGCATGAAACCGTGCCGAAGCAGGTGCAGGTGAACTTCTCTTGAGGAAGAGTAACCCTTCTGATTCTTACATTCAACACATGGACAGATAACAAAACCCTTCTGCTTGTTCGCATTAGCCACTACGAGGAAATCTTTCAAACCCGTAGTGAACTCGCGGGAGAGTCGGTTACCGTACATCCATTGCCGATTCATCTGCATTATTATAATATAAAATATATAATTAACCATCATGCATTTGTTAAACTAACTAGCTATAAACAATAGAAATTAAACAATGAACAACACACATGCATATTTTATCAATGACACACATGCATGAAAGGTTCAAGTTGCTAACCGCGATCGAGGAGGAAAAAATAAATGAGGAACCTCAAGTGTGGCTCCAACACTTCATATCATGTTTGTTTCACCCTCTTGGGGAATTTCATCAAACACCTTGTGTGCATAAGAGGAACCAAAAGCAAACCTACACCCCCTTGTGAAGCTTGTGAAGAGAAGTGGCACCAAATGGCTAAGTGAGCGTGCTGAACTGGCATATATAGGGGAGGAGCTTTAGTCGCGGTTGGCCTGGCCAACCGCGACTAAAGGCCTTTGGGCACCTTTAGTCGCGGTTGGCCTGGCCAACCGCGACTAAAGCCCATCACGTGCACCAGCTGGCCACCGAGCGCCCTGGCCCCAGGCCTTTGGTCGCGGTTCGTCTGCCGAACCGCGACTAAAGACTTCATTAGTCGCGGTTCCTACAGTTTCGCGACTAATGGGGCTGGACGGAAGCCTCTTTTTCTACCAGTGCTCCAAACCGGCGACCAGCTCCACGGCGCACGCGCCGTGCGGCACAATGCGGTGCGGTGTGTCGATGTACTTGACGACCTTCGATTCCGACATGGTCATCCACCCTAGAAGATGCGAATGCTCGTCCTCGACATTGGGCGGCATCAGCACCCGCCACGGCGTGTCCCGGAAGATGTACGGGCCCTCCTCGAAGTCCCCATTCCTCAACATGTTGCCTGTTCGTTCTGAGTTAGGCTAGCCATAGTGGGAGTAACTTAGGTAGTAACATAGCACATTCCAAGACATATATGCTTATGTGGCATGAAGTTAATGAAAAGAGAGGTGCTTGTGGTAACATAATATGTTACCATAACATAACACACCCCAATGCAAAATGAGTCTACAACATAATAAATAAAGACTTACATGACACTACACTTATGTTACTACCCACTATGATGGTGGTAACATAGACTAGTAACATATGTATGTTACTAGTCTAAGTTACAATGCGCTATGACTAGCCTTAGATTTCTCAATTGATCACATATACTCCTCCAGTAGTTCCTTTCAGACATGCCGAACATTATTATCGTACATACGACTAGAATGATTATGATGGGGAGGTTAGAGGGCCTTAATGGCGACGGCTATGACGACAGGGCCGCACGCGGGTTCTCCTCGATGCCGGTGTTGTGGATGGACATGCATACATCGCTATGCTTCGCCCTGAAGGCCCAGGAAGAGGAGTCCCAGCCGGTGTTGGTGTACACGGTCTGGATGGGAAGCATGCCGGAGTTGGGGGCGACCGACACGTTGAGCTTCTCTTCCTGGGCGCACGACCGAGCCGCGATCAAGGTTATGGAGTAGTACATGTCACGGGTGACATTGAACTGCGTCCGGATGGTGGCATCGTTGCCAGACACAAGGCGTTGGCTCCCTCGGGCACCGCCAAGATCATGTCATCCTGCTTGTGCCCTGACTCGATGTACTCGATGAACCCTAAAGTCTCCCAGTATGGTACCGAGTAGCTCCCCGTCACCACCGTGCCGTTCTTCAACTGTGACTTCTCGGGTCCCTTTTTGAAGTTTTCGTTGGGTAGCAGGCCTAGGCAGACAGATGCATGGTAATTTTTAACATACCTATAAAGTTAATCAAACGGATTTTCTAATTTCTATCTAGACGAGAGTTAACAAAGTCACATGTCTAACATCCACACCATGTGATCAACGTCTGTCATGAAACAACGTCTGTCCATCTTTGCGGACGACGTCGCAGTTTTGATCAAGCCCAAGCCACAGGAGCTTGAGGCGTGCAAGAACATTCTGGATCTGTTTGGAGAGGCTTCCGGACTGCGGATAAATATGATGAAATCTGTGGCACTTCCAATTAGGTGTAATGAAGAGGAGATCACAATGGCCTGTGAGGAATTGGGCTGCCAGAAAGGGGCTTTCCCAATCAAGTATTTGGGGCTGCCGTTGACCCTTAGAAAGCAGTGGGCATCGCAGTTGCAGTACTTGGTGGGCCAGATGGTGAACTTCTTACCAAAATGGAAAGCGGCCTTAATGCCGAAGAGTGGAAGACTAAGGTTGGTGCAGTCGGTGCTTTGTGTTATGCCCATTCACGCCATAATGGCCCTGGATTTGCCTGCTAAGACTATATCTGCGATGAACAAAGTGTGCCGTGGTTTCTTATGGTGCAGACGGGTAGAGGCCAACGGTGGCAACTGTGCGGTGGCATGGGATTCGGTGTGTTCACCGAAATGGGCTGGTGGTCTAGGTATACCCAATCTCAAGTGGCTTAATGTGGCTATGCAAACTAGATGGCCGTGGTTGGCAAGAGTGGATGAAAGTAGACAATGGACAGAGTTCCGCATAAAGGTACCAAGGGAGGCATTGCAACTTTTCCGGGCGGCAACGCGAATCGAAGCAAGGTGTGGCCTCACTACCCTTGTCTGGAAAGATCGGTGGATTGATGACATGAGAGCACAGGAGATCGCACCGTCCATATACAGCATAATCCCGCCGCGGATAAAGGCGACAATGACGGTTGCCACGGCCATCGAGGATGGGGCTTGGGCAATGGAGATTGGCCCGAACCTTGGGGTACAAGAGTTGCATGAATTCCTCGAGTTATGGACTAGAGTGAGCACATGGGAGCCGCAACTCGACGTACCAGACTCTGTTGCATGGGCATGGGAGCCCAACGGCACCGTAAGATCCGCATACGCAGCAAAGTTCTGGGGCCGAACGATGGACCCAATGGCCCAGCTGACTTGGAAATCGAGGGCCCCATCCACATGCAAATTCTTCGCCTGGTTTGCGTTCAGGAACAGATGTTGGACCTCGGATCGCCTTGCCAAAAGGGGGCTACCACACCAGGAGGCATGCCCCTTTTGTGACCAGGGGGAAGAAACCATAAACCACGTGCTACTCACGTGTGTGCTCGCGAGATCGGTATGGGCGGTGGTATGCGAAGCTTTGGGGAAGGTGGAATGGTCACCGATGGAACATGATTCGCTTGCCCTATGGTTAAGGGACAAGCACGGGATGGACAACAACAATCGGAGGGATCTACAACTATCTTCCTACTTGTACTTTGGGAGCTGTGGAAGCATAGGAATGCGATTGTCTTCGAAGGGGCATCGCCTTCTATCATGGGAACTATTGGTAGGATTACGACGGAAGGAAGGTTATGGTTGCAAGCCGGGAAGTTCAAAGGGAAGGTAGACCCTTTCTTCCTTCGGCTAGAGTGGTGGGCGAGGAATGAGTAATCCATTGTAATAATACTCTTGTAATCTCGGTGGAGGCATGCTTTTTGCCTTTCTTCTTTAATATATAATATGCACACTCTTGCATATTCGAGAAAAAAATTGATTAATCAAATAAAAGAAAAAATATGCATAAATCTTCACATAAAATCAAATGATGTGTAGGATTTAGATTAGTTAATTCTCAATCTAGATGAAACTAGACACACCCTTAATCAAATGTCCTAATCGACGTACAGATATACATTTTCAAATAATCGGATTATCATGGTGCAAATGAACACAAACAGGTACCAAAAGTTGGATCTAATAAATCAAATGAGATCATGGAAAAAATTGTATGAAATATAGTCCTCAAAGGTTCATATGGATTTTCTTTAAATCAAATATGCCTAGGCATCTGTTCTTAAAGATACTGCACATCAAGTGATAATGTCCAGTTAACAATCAGCACTTGATATTGAGCTAAGGAAATCAGAATATTTTGCAGCTTGAACGAATCTTCAACGTTTTCGATAACACACTGATATGTCCAACAAATAACTTGTCACATGATATTTCGTCCAGAAAGATCACTGACATAGCTGGCCTGATACACTCCAGTTAGATCGAATGTGAACAGACAAATATTCTGAAGAAACAGATCAGTTGGCCATGTTCATGTACATGTCAACATAACACAAATCTCAAGTCTGATGAGTGGTATATGAACAATGCATGTGTATACCATGTGATGGGAAAGGCGAAACCTGTGTATACACACGTGTATGCCTGGCCTGTGAACAATGCACATGCCCATGCATGATCAACATAATACTGTAACTTCCATACAAAGTGAGACAAGTAACATACTCCCTCCGTCCGGAATTACCTATCTACAACGGTTGTACATGAGTATTAGTAGTTCTTACCATCGGTGACGGCAGAAGCCGCTCGAGCAGCCACGGCAACGAGCAAGAAGAGCGCCGTATAAAGCGTGCTCTTCGTCATGGCCTCCAACAGTAACCCTTCTCACGATTGTCTATATGGTTCCTTAGCTTTGCACTTGTACCGCTCGTCTTTCTCGAGCTCTATATGTGGGTAGAAATGAACCAACAAATCAAGCTACCGCAGTACGTACCCACCGACCGTATGGTTTTCAGCACTCGGTTTTGGAGTAAACCATCCTAGACCAGTGCAAGGGCTTATATTAAGCCCTGTGGCGCTTATTAGCGGCCGGACTGAGCCTGACACCGACGATCATGCATACCCCGCGTAGCGAAGTGCGGCCACCGCCC
This sequence comes from Triticum dicoccoides, assembly GCF_002162155.2. NCBI lineage: Eukaryota > Viridiplantae > Streptophyta > Magnoliopsida > Poales > Poaceae > Triticum > Triticum dicoccoides. Next base: position 544,246,556 of record NC_041383.1, read on the forward strand.
ACTTGACCCATCACGGTGAGATGCGTCGGTTGGCGCACGCGAACGACTTCAGGCATCACTTCTCTGGTTTCCGACGGTCGCGGCTCGAGACGATGAAGATTGCCGTACGCGTTGGGTAGTGGTGATCTCTCTTCTTTTTTTTGCGGGGAGGGTTGTGGTGATCTACAGACCGGCCGGCTGGCTAGCTGCAGCGCGGCAGGGGGAGACCCAGCGTGCATTCACGTGGCGACACGACTCCTCCGTGTGGCCAGCAGAAGTTTCCGCCTGAGTTTCCACGCGCGCACAGTGCCCGATGTGTCGGCTCTCGTGGCGCTTTAATTGGTCCAGACTCCATAGGGCAGCCGGCTGTGGCGGAGCAAGCAGAACTGTTTTGTTTTTTCGCGGCCCGAGAGCCGGCACATTGGGCGCCGCAATTGTCTAGTGGAAGCTGGAGATGAATATTCTCTTCATTTTTTTGCTATTTTTCTGCTAATACGATGAATCTTCTTCTAGTCTTGTACTCCCCTCCATTCCTAAATATAAGTCTTTTTGAAAACTTTAATACGGACTTCATACAGAGCAAATGAGTGAATCTACACTCTAAAAAATGTCTATATTGATATATCTACGAAGACTTGTATTTAAAAACAGAGGGAGTAGTATAATTTGTTCTAAAACGCTTTTGTTTGGGTTTAGTTAACTTTTTTTTGTGTAGGACGAGTTTGTTAACCTTTTGACCTCTTTCAAAACTTATTTCATCTTATCTTTGATGATAGCTCCATTTATATTAGCACCATCAGTAAACGTGGTTGTACTATAATCATCATACATGGTGCCTTTCATCGTCAACACTGACGGCAAAAAAAGAAAACTTACACGCGCAGGAAGAGAGCACCAGCATGGCATATAGTGGCCCGCGTATGGTGAAGTAGTGATGTTGGAGGCTTGTGTCGCACCGACGGTGCCAACACCACCATGTGACTAATGAGTGGGACCAAGTGTGGGTCTGCGTGTGTGCGTGGCCAGCTGGCCGTGGTAGGGCCGTGTACCTAAACCTCACGAGGCGTGTGTGTGGGTTCAGAGTTGTATGAACTAAATTCTGAAATCTCACCCCTTTCCCCTTGCTCATCCCCTTCCGCAAGTTTTCTCATCCCCCTTCTCCAGATCCCTCTCCTGCCTACTCTGGTCTCCTGCGATCTAGATTAGGGCGTTACAACTGGAAATCAGAGGCTCAATTCCTGGCCAAAAAATTTCTCTGTTGCTTCCTGATTCAGATCGGTAACATCCACCGCCACGGGTGTGACTTGCTCCGACGAGTTCACACGACATCGCCGGCGGGGTTCGATCTAGCAGGCGCGCGCGACGGCCCCATCCAAGCCATCCGTCCAGACCCGGCAGCTGCTGGCAGCCATGGACGTCAACACCACCAGCCTCAAGCGCATGCTCGAGGCACTCCTCAACCGCTGCGATGCGCAGAAGATCGACAACAAAAAGCGCCTGGAGGTGCAAACGACCTTCAACAACCAAATCTCCACGGAGCTGCGAACCCTCAGCAAGCAAATTGACCTTACCCAAGCCGACGTGGACGAGATGCGCAAGGCCTTGGAGCGCTCCCCGTCGCCGCAGTCCTTGGGATCGGGTGCGGTAATCAACCCTCCACCACCTCTGCCACCCCCTCCCCTGCGTCCGAACACAGCAACCGCGCCGGGCCCCCCGCCATCCCCACGTCTGGTGGGTCAGCGACTGAGGGAGTCCTGGATAAGGGGGTATCCGGACAGCCGGACTATATACTCTGGCCGGACTGTTGGACTATGAAGATACAAGATTGAAGACTTCGTCCCATGTCCGGATGGGACTGTCCTTGGCGTGGAAGGCAAGCTTGGCGATTCGGATGTAGATCTCCTTCTCTGTAAACCGACTCCGTTTAACCCTAGCCCCCTCCGGTGTCTATATAAACCGGAGGGTTTAGTCCATAGGGGACAAGAACAATCATACCATGGGCTAGCTTCTAGGGTTTAGCCTCTCTGATCTCATGGTAGATCAACTCTTGTAATACTCATATCATCAAGATCAATCAAGCAGGAAGTAGGGTATTACCTCCATCGAGAGGGCCCGAACCTGGGTAAACATCGTGTCCCCAGCCTCCTGTTACCATTAGCCATAGACGCACAGTTCGGGACCCCCTACCCGAGATCCGTCGGTTTTGACACCGACATTGGTGCTTTCATTGAGAGTTCCTCTGTGTCGTCGCAGTAAGGCTTGATGGCCCGCCTCGTTGTCAGGGATAACATCACCTCTGAAGGAGCACTGGCCCAAGGCCAAACTCTCCGTCTGGGCGGCTTCGTCATGACTGCCCGATCGGCTATCGCACCGACAATGACTTCTCAGGTCATCAAAAACTGCCTCCACGTCAGTTTAGAACTCGCCGAACAGATGGATCCAATGGAGCTCTCTTCCCTTAATGAGCTCTTGGATCGCATCGCTGCCCTGGGCGTCGCTACAGACTATGATCAGATTGGGCTTAAACCCGACCAAAGGGAGATTTATTCTCCGTCGGTCACCCATGAGATCGCGGTAGTGGAGGAGCACCATACGAATTCTCCCTCTATTTTGAGGATGAACTGTGTCTGGATTGCCAAGCTCTCTGAGCCGGACACCTGCTCGCGGGAGGGCACGACCCAAACCCCGAACTTAGGATCGGCCAATGGGTCAAACAAATTGGGCAGCATCCCAGAGCCCGAGCCGTTAATCTCGGGAACTTCCTTGCCCTTGGGTCTCAGATCGGGTCAGGATTCGGATTCAAAACCACCAAGCCACCCAGATTTATTCAATATTCAACAAATCAGACAAGAGCCACAAGAGACAGTACATCATTACTGGGCCAGATTCCTCCTTGTGTTTAACAGGGTTAAGGACTGTCGTGAGGAAGACGCAATCTCACTCTTCTGCAAAAATTGCACGGACAAAGGGATCCTCAACGCTGTAAGTCACCGTGAAATAGTACACTTCGCTGACTTAGCGGCCATAGTGCAGAAGTACTGCGCGATGGAAAGCGCCTGGAAAACCCAAACGAACTTCTGGGACAATCCGGCTCTCACTAAACCCTTTGTCCGATCTAAAAGGGCAAGCTCTCATAAGTTACCCGATTCAATTACTAAAAAACCAAAGCCTGATACAAGGCGCGGAACCGTATTGGAAGAATGGCTCAGTGGACCGTGCAAAATTCACAGCACACCGGATACTACGCCAACTCATAGCCTTAGAGCATGTTGGATACTCCGGTAGGTAGCAAAGAGCGGCGAGGATCTCCTCTTAAACCATACAGCAGAACAACAACCCGCCGGAAACAACAATACGGTATTTACAGTCTTCGAGACTTTCGCCTCAAATAATAGGCGCAAGCGAGCTCAGCGCAGCCTCGCCGAAGTTTGCCACGTGGCAACAATAAACCCATGGAACAACACGGCTATAACCTATAATTCCAGTGACGAAGCTCATTTCCGAACAGTCCAAGCACCAGCCGCTTTGGTCCTTAGTCCAATCGTGGACGACTTCAGGCTCACTAAAGTGCTCATGGACGGCGGAAGCGGGCTAAACCTCATCTACGAGGAAACCCTTAACAAAATGGAAATTGACAGGAGCCGCATTGAGAAAAGCAGCACAACCTTCAGGGGAATCATCCCTAGTCGGGAGGCGCGATGCGCGGGAAAAATCACACTGGATGTGGTATTCGGTACGCCGGAGAATTACAGGTCCGAAGAAATTACATTCCAAGTGGCCCCGTTCAGCAGCGGATACCACGCCCTTTTGGGGCAGGACGCATTCACGAGTTTCCAGGCTATACCCCATTACGGGTACATGAAGCTCAAAATGCCAGGGCCCAACGGAATCATCACTCTAGCCAGCAATCTGGATGTCGCACTCCGCGCCGAAAATAAAACCGCCACCCTTGCCCTGGAGGCATTATCAGAAGCCCTCGCGGCCGAAGAGCTGACAACACTGTGAGCTACAGTTGACAGAGACGACGTGATACTCGACAAGCGACCTAAATCCACCTCCTTCAAACCCGCGGACGAGATAGTCAAATTCCAGTTCCACCCAACGGACCCTACAAAGACAGCTTCCATTGGGACACAGTTGAACCCCACAATAGACGCCGCACTGCGAGACTTCTTGCGTGAGAATTGGGATATATTTGCCTGGCACCCTTCAGACATGCCGGGCATCCCACGCAGGCTGGCCGAACACAACCTCAATATACTGAAAGGATACAAGCCAGTCAAGCAGACTCTTAGGCGCTTCTCAGAGCCTAAGCGGCAAGCCATGGGAGAGGAGCTAGCCAAGCTACTTGAGGCCGGATTCATTAGAGACATCAAACATCCGGATTGGCTAGCAAACTTGGTAATGGTACCAAAGAAGGACAAGTCCTGCTGCTTATGTGTCGATTTCAAGGAGCTCAATAAAGCTTGCCCTAAGGATCCCTTCCCCCTCCCACACATTGACCAAATCATCGACGCCACCGCAAGACACGACTCATTGTGCTTCCTCGACGCATACTCCGGATACCATCAGATCAAGATGGCGAAGTCCAACCAAGCCGCAACGGCCTTCATTACACCATATGGCCCCTTCTGTTTTAACACCATGCCTTTCGGGCTCAAAAACGCCGGCGCAACCTATCAACGCATGATTCAGACATGCCTGGAAAAACAAATCGGCAAGACAGTAGAGGCCTATGTAGATGACATGGTCATCAAAACAAGACGTGTTGATAATTTAGTAGATGACTTGAGGCTTACGTTCGACAACCTCCGAACATACGACATCAAGCTCAACCCGTAGAAGTGTGTCCTCGGGGTACCCTCTGGGAAATTGCTCGGCTTCATCATTTCCAATAGAGGAATTGAAGCAAATCCGGCAAAAATCCTAGCTCTGTCACAGTTGGTGTCACGCCCAATATGCGATACTATCCTAAAGAGACACGAAGGTCCCACCAAGGATAGAACCGCATATTGAAACACTTTTGCAAGGTGGATATCATTACATCAACATTACATAATAGATGGGGATACATACAAGAGGCATACAATGCCACACGAATAAACAATACATCATACACAATATCAACATCCGACTACGGATGAAACACAAACAGAAACTCAAACGACATCCACCCTGCTAGCCTAGGCTGCCGACCTGGAACCTATCCCCTGATCGAAGAAGAAGCAGAAGAAGATCTCAACGCAAACAAGCATCGCTCTCGCGTCATGATCATCGCATAACCTGTACCTGCAACTATTGTTGTAGTAATCTGTGAGCCACGAGGACTCAGCAATCCCATTACCATGGGTATCAAGACTAGCAAAGCTTAATGGGAAAGGAATGGGTAAAGTGGTGAGGTTGCAGCAGTGACTAAGCATATATGGTGGCTAACATACGCAAATAAGAGCGAGAAGAGAGCAAGCGGAACGGTCATGAAACTAGCAATGATCAAGAAGTGATCCTGAACTCCTACTTACGTCAAACATAACCCAGAAACCGTGTTCACTTCCCGGACTCCGCCGAAAAGAGATGATCACGGCTACACACACGGTTGATGCGTTTTAATTCGGATCTGGTGTCAAGTTATCTACAACCGGACATTAACAAATTCCCATCTGCCCATAACCGAGGGCACGGCTTTCGAAAGTTTATACCCTGCAGGGGTGTCCCAACTTAGCCCATGATAAGCTCTCGCGATCAACGAAGGATATACCTTCTCCCAGGAAGACCCGATCAGACTCGGTATCCCGGTTTACAAGACATTTCGACAATGGTAAAACAAGACCAGCAAAGCCGCCTGATGCGCCGACAATCCCGATAGGAGCTGCACATATCTCGTTCTCAGGGCAACACCGGATGAGCAATCCGTACAACTAAAACCAGACCTCAAGTTTCCCTGAGGGGGCGCTGCAAAGGGCTCTGGTTCGGACCAACACTTAGACAAGCACTGGC
>NC_041383.1:544252810-544254321 GCF_002162155.2 Triticum dicoccoides
GGCTCCGGAAACCCAAGGGAAAAAAGGGGTAGGTGAGGCAAATGGTAAAACCAAGGTTGGGCCTTGCTGGAGGAGTTTTATTCAAAGCGAACTGTCAAGGGGGTCCCATAAATCACCCAACCGCGTAAGGAATGCAAAATCCGGGAACATAACACCGGTATGACGGAAACTAGGGCGGCAAGAGTGAAACAAAACACCAGGCATAAGGCCGAGCCTTCCACCCTTTACCAAGTATATAGATGCATTAATAATATAAGAGATATTGTGATATCCCAACAAAATCCTGTCCACCATGGAGCAATCTTCAACTTCACCTGCAACTAGCAACGCTATAAGAGGGGCTGAGCAAAAGTGGTAACATAGCCAAACAACGGTTTGCTAGGAAGGGTGAAAAGGTTAGAGGCTGACATGGCAATTTGGGAAGGCTTGAAGAACAAGTGATAGGAAGTGCAGCATAGCGATAGAACGAAGCAACTAGCATAGCAATGATAGTAGTGAGATCCAGGGTAGCGGTCATCTTGCCTGAAATCCCACTAGGAAGAAGAACGAGTCCATGAAGAAGACAAACGGAAGTAGTCGAACGAATCCTCACAACTCCGGAACGAAACCGAAGCTAACGAGAGAAGCAAACCGGAAAGAAGCAAATGACATGGTAAACAACCATCACATAAACATGGCATGATGGACAATCAAGTATGATGCATGTCCGGTTTAATGAGGCATGACATGGCAAAGTGCAACAAACGATACTACAAGTTAAGTGGAGCTCAATATGCAACGAGTTGCATATTGACGAAACACCACATTCAAGTTATTTAGTTTGTTCTCGTTTAGGTACCCAACAATATTAAATGTTGATTAACATGGCAAGAGGTGTAGCATAATTAAACTACCTATCTAGGCAAATTTAAATGAGGCCGGAACAACGAACAACATCTCCGGAAAATCTCATATGCAATTTATGAATTTGCTACTGTTCTGCCCTAAACCATATTTTTAATGTTTTTAAACAATAAAACAAAGTGCACCATGTTAATCTAGGCATTTTTCCACCCCATTTACATATAAAGTTTATTTAAAACCGAGCTACGGTTACGTAGTTATGAAATAAATCATTTTAGCATGGCATTTGAGCAAATAAACACAAACAACATTTTAAACATTTTAAACATGGATGAAAGTGGCATATTATGAAACTAGATGAAATTCTAAGCACTTTACATATATAATTTGTTTTAATCCAATGCATGGTTAATTAATAATTGATGCATGAACATTAAGGGGTTTTCTGAAAAACTGGCAATCATTGGATAATTAGGAAATTCGCAGCACAGAAAAAAACACGTCACAGGCCGAATCTGTCTGGCCCAATCGGTGAAAAAAACAGAGGGGCGCTGGGGGGCTGCTCACCCATGGGCTCGGCCCAGTCGGTGTAGGAGGCCTCGCAGGCCGGCTTGGTGGTGTACTGGGGTGGCTGAAGGGGACGGCTGGGCCGGTCGCCGTTGGGCCTT